>NC_091088.1:46260000-46395000 GCF_032405125.1 Capricornis sumatraensis
CCTTCTCGTCCCACCTTTCAGCTCTGCCTGCCTCCAGGCCGGCTTTCTCCTCGGGCAGCAGAGACAATGGCACACGGTACATCCTCCAGCTCCACGGCCTCAGCAGAAACGCTGCTTCCCACTTGTGCCAAGAGCAAGCCTGGCATCTCACTGGCCAGGCTCAGGACGCATGCCTGTCATTGAGCCAATCGCTGTGTACAGGGTGATGGCCTAGGTTAGCTGGTCAGGTCTGGGCTCCTGCCCCCGTCCTGGTACCTGGTAGGCAGAGAAGTGGGGAGAGAGTTCAGGCTTGTCCAGACTATAAGACTGAGGTTGTGGGGACAGGCAGTCTCCTTACCGGGAGAACTAGGATCTGCAACCAGAGCTAGAAACAGATATCAGCCACTGACCTTGGATAAGTCCCCTCATCTTGTCTCAGGGATGAGTGAAAGAATTTGATCTGCAAGAGCACCTCGAGGATGCTATTGTCAACAGCTGTTGGCCCTTTGGGATCTCTAGACATGACACTGCTGTCTGAGTATCAACCCCCTCTTCTCTACGCCCATGGCATTCCACCCCCTGACTACTCCCCAGCAAGGTCCAAAGCCTGCCATTCCCATGTGCACACTGCTCAGAAAGCTCCCAGGCCCTGTCTGCTCAGGACTTCCCCAGACTTCCATTGAATGACAGGAAGGTACTACCCCTACTGGGTCCCGAAGGTGTGGAGGCCTCAGTGGGGGACCGTGTGGGAAGACGAATGACTCCTTTTCTGCAAAACCCAGACCAGCTGCAAGGTGTTCCCACTCACAGCCACTCGCGTAGCTGCCCGTCCCCCCGCTGCCTCTCAGGAAAAGTGAAATGATTTGAGGGTTTGGAAGCTGCATGGGCGTAAAGGTCATTTTCCCCTCACCTTATTTAAAGTGAGAACGCTGAGGCCCAGAGAGGTTAAGGAATTCAATCAGGGACACTGAGCAGGCTGGTGCAGAGGTGGGACTGGAGCCCTCTTCAGGGATCTCCAAAAGACCCTCCAAGGCTGGTTGCTTTGCCCCGAACACTTCCTTCTTCTCCCCATCCTGCCCTCATGGTGGAAACTTGACCTGTCTCGTCTCCCGTTGCACACCCATGGGTTCATCCCCCTGTCTGCACTCTCACTCCCTGCTGGCGACCCCCTTAAGATGGAGTGGGACAGAGCAGCCCCCAAAGTCTCCTGCCCACACCAGCCTGTCCTTGCAGCCAAGCGTGGTCAGGGACCCCAGTCCTGAATGGACTGCCCTGGCCCCAGGGGAAGGAAGGTGGGAGGCAAGGCCTCCCCCTCAGGTGAGCTGGAGCGATCTCACTCCCAGCTCCCCTTCTTTTGGAAGAACTGAAATGAGTAGCAACAACTGCGACTTAAGTATCCAAGGAATGCTGTGCTCCGTAAATTGTCTTCCTTCTAGGGTAGGTTTCAAGAGGATGGCATGGGGAGGCGCTTCTTCTAATTTTTAACTAGTGTTAAGCAGTCCTCGCGCCTGAGGACTGGGTGCGATCTTCGGAACTCCCTGTATCAGTCAGGGTTCTCTACAGAAGCATGCTCTCCCTTCCTCCACCTTTTTGTCCTCTTCGCCTCAGTGGGTGGGGTGATGTCCGTCCACTTCTAGGAGGGCCATCTGCTTTACTCAGTCTACCCATTCAAATGCTAATCTCTTCCAGAATCAGCCTCCCAGATACACCCAGAAACAAGATTTAACTAGATATCTGGGCATCTTGTGACCCAGGCTGGTTGACAAAGAAAAATATCCATCACATTCCTGTTTAGAGGTTAGGAAGCTGAAACTCCATCACATTCCTGTTTAGAAGTTAGGAAGCTGAAACACCCAGAAACAAGGTTTAACTAGATATCTGGGCATCTTGTGACCCAGGCTAGTTGACAAAGAAAACTATCCATCACATTCCTGTTTAGAGGTTAGGAAGCTGAAACTCCTGAAATTGTCCAGGGTTTCCCAGGCAGTAAGTGGCAGAGTGGGTCTCTGGTCCCCAAACATCCAGCTCCCAGGCTCCTGCCATAAGCACTGTGCCCCATGGTTAGACTATTCACCTTTGACAGAGTGGGAGTCTAGTATCCCCCACCAACCCAATGCTCTTAGCATGCCCAGGACAAACATGGGGTCCCTTACCCTCTTCCTTGCGTGCCCCTTTGGGGTGATGAATTTTAACCCGGAGTGAATCCAGGGAGCTGGCCACCATGTCAGATGTAACCGGCAGATGCTTTTCTTTTTTCAAGAGAGATGTCTAACTCTGAGCACCTGCAGACAGATCCAGGACATGTGGTCCAAGGTCTGGACTTCATGCCGATGGCATCTGAAAGAAGCCGCTTCCTTTACTCTCTCCTTCCTGTGCTGAATGTGGACTTGTTTCCAGGTCAACATCCCCAGAATGGTTCCGCATCCACTGGCTGGCACTGCCAGTTATTACTACACTGGCCAGGGAGTCACAGAACTCCCGCCCCTTCCTCCTTCCTTCTGCCCTCTCTCCCCCTTCCCTTCTTCTCATCATACTCCTTCTTTTCTCTAGTATTATCCTTACAACTGCCAAACTCAAATATTATTTTGTGTCACAAATTCAGTTGCTATGCATCCATCTGTCCATCCATCCGTTCATCCTTCCTTTCATTTTTTTTCTCCTAATGGGTATTTATTTCCCTCACTGTCCCTATGAGAGCAAAGATCACTTGATTCCCAGTGCCTGTATTCAGTGCCCCTGTCCCCAGCCCATCTTTAGAGTTCACTTGTGTGTACCGTTCCTTTGACAAGTGAACATATCCAGCAGGTCAGGAATGGCCCCTCTGTGCTTTGTCTTTCTCATATGTGGTGAGGACAGAGTGTTTCCTCTCCCCCGTCACCATGGGTGTCTCTGGGCTGTCACTCTGAACACATGTGGCCTTTGATCTGGAGCAAATTTACAAGTCCCCGAAAGAACTGGTTTGTCTGAGGAGAAGAATCAAAGACAGAGAATTTGAGTCTCATTGTGGTGTCCAAATGCAGATTTTGCACTGAAATACAAATCCTTCATTTCAAAAAGTCGACTGAAATGGTACTTAAAAAAAGAATTGCAGCTGGTTTTGAACAGGGCACCGGAAACAAAAAAGTCCTAGCCGAGAATATTATTTGGCCCTGTGCCCACAGCTTCTTCTGAGGGTGAATCGGCCACATTATCATTCCCCTCCAGTTCCGGTCGCTTAGTTAGCATGCTTGGATATAGATGGTCAGACAGATGGACAAACTGACACGTGGCCTCTTCACCTAAGCAGATTTTTCCAGGATGTGGCCACCTCACTGTGGAGCCAGCAGCTTGTCCCCAGACCCACTCACAATTCCTGGTCCCCAGCCCAGTCAGCCTGACCTCAGGCTATGGCCCATTTCTGGACATCCTAGTGGCCAAGCCATGGCCAGAAATAGGTGTCCCCTCCCCCATCTCATACTCTGCCTCTGCTGAGCCCACTGGACCCAACAAAAGCCCTCCATATCTTGGCAACCACTCTCAACACAACCCCTATTCCAGTACCTTCTAACTCCTGAGTATTGGCCTTCTGCGTGTGTCTCCGTGGTCTTCTGAGGTTTCCCAGCACCTGGACCTGCCCCAAGAGGGTGCAGGCAGGAGAGACAGTGAGGTTACTGCCCATACTTGTGTGCTTATTTGCTGCACTGCACCCATCTGGCTCCAAAAGTGTTTAACTCGGATAACAAAAATACATATGGCACAACATTATTAAGATCAAGGCAGAGGGAAATAAGGAGTGAACAGTAGGCTAAGGCCAGGGAGCTCATCCAAGTGGAAATGTGTGCTTTACAAAGTTAGTGGCTCCCTTTAGTAAACTCAAATACAAATGCCCGAATATTCGGTAAAACAGGATGAATTAACTCACTACAAACATACTGTTTTACTTTGAAAAGGATTTTGCCAAAAGTATTTTTTTTAAGGGGTTCTCCTCAAGTGCACGACATTTGGTTTAGAACTGCTTCACTCACATGGAACCTGTAAGAAGCAGCCCCAAGGTAAAGAGTGGCCCACGGGTGCCCATGCTCTGATGGCCTAGAGTCTGGCCCTGGTCGCCACCTGGGGGGTAATTGCTTTCCTTTCCCTGGCTTTCCTAAGCAAGTCAGGGAGTGGATATTACTGAGCTCTTTCCAGGTGTCCTGGCTCAAGGGAGGTGCCCTGGGAGGAGGGGGCAAAGGTCGGAGTGTGGCCGCTCACAGAAGAGTGACTGGTGAAGTGGCTCATGGAGAGGGTGCCCGAGGTAGTGTGGGCTTCCCTCGGAGAGCTGGGATTGCACCTGTCATCAATTCTTTATCCGCCTTTCCATCTCGCAGACTTCTCTTTTATTTAAAATAATCCACTTGTAATCTCTGTATATATTAGAGCATGAACCCAATCTCTGATATTTGTCATTTTTTTGGTAAATATTCTCCTCTTCTGCAATTTTAATTTAGCTAATACACTTTAATTTTATGTCAGGTGCTATTCTAGGCTCTGGGATAAAATGATGAGCCAAGAGTAATGTAATCCCTGTACTCCAGCCTCAGCAGGGAAGAGAAAATATTAGTCAATCACAGAAATAAAGCGCAATCACCACTACCTTAAGTATCTTGAAGGAGGGCATACAAAACCTCTAGAGACCAAGTGAGGGGGTGTCTCCGAGGAGCTGAAGGGCTCTGCAGGTGGCAGTGAGCAAGGTCCTTGCAGGAGAATGGGCATAGGGTAGGAGGGTGGCAGAAGGTGGCTGAGATGAAGGGATGAGTGTCAGGGCCAAGTGCTGTAGAGACGAATATCTGGCTTTCATGAAAAGACCTTTAAAAGGTGTTCAGTGGGCAGCGTCAGGATCTATCTTAGGTTTGAAGAGATATCTAGCTCGGCAGAAGTGGAGAGAATGAAACAGAGAGGACCAGGGGGCACCGGGGAGGGAGAAGGAGGCCAAGGTGGGGAGGGAAGTGTTTATTTGGGGAGGCAGCAGGGTTGGCTGAGTAGCAGGTGCAGAGCTTTGAAGGGGGAGCCAAGCAGAGGGCGTGGTCAAGGGTGGAGGGCAGCCCCACCTTTGGGGGCGTGGGTGACTATAGAGGGTGTGGTTTAGTGGAAGGGCGTGGCCAAACGTAGGGGACTTGACAGCATGGAGTGTGGAGGGCCTGGGTACGCATTGAGGGTACAGATTTTGCGCGGGTAGCCTCAGTACAGGAGGGACCACATGGAGCCCTGCAGTCTTCAGAGAGCACGTTGTCCATGGCCAGCACCTACTTGGATCAAGAGGAATGTCACCAATCCCTGAGTCTGCCGTGGTGACCTCCTTCTGGGGCCTACCTGACCTTGCATTCAGGAGGCCCTCACAAAAACCACGTGTGGAAGTGTGGAATCTGTTGTCCTGTAACCCTGGGCCCCCCACCGGCAGCCTCTGAGAGGGCCAGCTAGAAAGATGATGATGTCCTCAGCAGGCCACACATCTAGCCTGTTCCCCCACGTTCTTTATGACCAGAAGAATACCTGGAGACAGAAAAGGAAATAAAGGTGGGGTTTCGTTTTTCAGGCAGTTTCCCCGTGAGCACCTCTGCTGGTGATACAGCAACAGCATCTTGGCTCCGGCCAGGACACGCGGGCTCGATCCGCATCAAAAGCCCACGTGCGCTCCAAACGGAAAGAGGTGCGTTTCTGATTTCCGACAGCAACGTTGTTTAATTGATGTCTTCTTACGCCCTCCCACTTCTTGCCGCTCTTTCTCTTCCCTCCCCTTTGCCTCTCCTCCTCTTTCTTTCTATGTCAGGGTGATTTGAAAAAAGTCCCAGAATATGGCAAAAGGCATCGAACAAGGAGAGAGAGAGAATTAAGCCAAATTAGTTCCAGCAAAATAAGAGGAATTAGGCTCAGTTTAAGCAGGTAACAGAAAAGAATCAAGCCAGTCTTTCTCCTTTCCCAGCAATGAACCCGCATCAGTTCTTTTTTTTTTTTTTCCAAAAGGAAAGGCAACGTGGCTGCCTTAGTTCCGGCCAGCCCTCCTCCTCTGTCCCCATGCTCTCCTGGACTGGGATTATGGGTTGGGAAGTCGCTGACCGTGGTTGAATTTTATCATTATTAAGGTTCAGTGCGAACCTCCTCCCCTTATTTCCTTCCCATTTAAAGTTTCAGGGGTAATAAATTCTTTTGATTTAGCAATTATTGGAGTACAGAATTAGTCAAACGCTGTCTTTCAGAACAAAGTAGCATGGGGACTGGGTGGGCTTTTGCCGAGATGCCACAAATACTCACAGGCTTGCTGCTGAAAGATCTAGGGGAAACGGTGCTTTGTTAAGTCTGGAATTGGATGGGTTTTAATTTAAGAGCATAGCTCCAACCCTCACCTCTCCGAGCAGAAAAATAGTTATGTTTGTGGGTGACACATTCCTAAAGTAAATTGTGCTAAACCACTGTGCTGAAATACATTATATTGACTTGTCTGGGGCTGTGCTTTTCCGCGTACAACATTGAGTTGGCTAGTAATAAAAATAAATAAGAATTATATATCATTTCATTCATTTTTTTGTATTACACTTGCAAAATGCATAAGGATATAACACAATGTGTTGCAATATAGTTTTAGAAAATACAATGATGAAATTAATCCTTGGTACAGAATGATGTATGCGGGTGGATTAAAGCCGAAATCAGAGGAGTGGTGGGTGCTCTGAAGGTGTCTCCGGGCCAGGTGCTGGACTGAAGTTCAGATTCTTTCTCTGTGGGGTTGTAGAGGCCAGAACAGGCCAGTGGTAGTATTTACTGGGAGAAGGCTCTCTCCTGCCCCAGGGCTGCCAAGGGAGCTGGCCCCGCCTGTGGATGAGGTGGTGGTGGGTGCTTGCCCTCCCTTGGACCCCACTGCAGGGAGATGACCGACTGGAGTGGCCCTGCCCACTAGGCACTGCGGGAGCCAGGGCGAGCCAAGCAGGACAAGTGTTCGCTGTTGCCTTCTTCATTTATGTCACAGCACGAGCTAGAATGGCTCTAGTGAAATGCAGACAAAGGGACCTGGCCCTGGGCTCCTTCAGTTCAGTTCAGTTCAGTTCAGTCACTTAGTTGTGTCTGACTCTTTTGGCCCCATGGACTGCAACATGCAAGGCCTCCCTGTCCATCACTAACTCCCGGAGTTTACTCAAACTCATGCCCATTGAGTCGGTGATGCCATCTCATCCTCTGTCGTCCCCTTCTCCTCCCGCCTTCAATCTTTCCCATCATCAGAGTCTTTTCAAATGAGTCAGTTCTTTGCATCAGGTGGCCAAAGTATTGGAGTTTCAGCTTCAACATCAGTCCTTCCAATGAACACCCAGGACTGATCTCCTTTAGGATGGACTGGTTGGATCTTGCAGTCCAAGGGACTCTCAAGAGTCTTCTCCAACACCACAGTTCAAAAGCATCAATTCTTCAGTGCTCAGCTTTCTTTATAGTCCAACTCTCACATCTGTACATGACTACTAGGATCTACTGCGATCCTTAGGTTTTTCCTAAAGTCCCTACCACAGACATGCTGGCCACTCACCTGCCAGTCTCTGGGCTGCTGGAGTGGGGAGCCCCCAACTGCCCCTGAGAGATACAAGCAGGAGGACTTCTCAGGAAATCCTGGTCTCCTAGTCTAGGCGGGCAGGGGGTGCAGGAAGAGTTCCCCCAGGTCAACCCTGTGAAGTCTATCTTTGGCGGCAGCTTTCCTAGTGCCAGTCACCCCCAAAGCATGTGCACACGTGCTAGTGCTCACAGCACATGGGCAAAGGCACAAAGGAAGACAGCCATGGGGGTGTACATGTGGATGTACACCCTTACACATACAGAGGCACACACATGGATGCACACACATGTGTGTGCAGTCACAGAGATACAGCCCCACACAGGAGACTCATCCCATCCCAGGGCTCCTCCCAGCTGGGACAGCTCCACTTCCCAGTTACAGCAGCAAGCATCCCAGCACAGCCCCCACCGCCCGCCATGGCCTGGATCCTGCCCCAGCCCTGTGTGCCCTGGCCCTCATGCATCCTCTCCAGAGCGAACCCCCTTGTGGACTCCCATTTCTTTCACCCTAGCTCCTCAGCTCCTGTGAAGCTTGCAGTAAGCTCTGGCCTCCTGCACCCCATTTCCTACACCCTCCTTGCACCTTGCTTGCTGGCCTGTCCGTAGCTGGTCAGGGGCCTCTGTCCGGAACCCTGTCCCCTCCTCCTTAGTGAGGCCCATGCTCCCCTCAGAATTCTATGAGTGCTGCTCTAACCCTTCACCTACCTCCACAACTGCCCCATCAACCCAGGCGACTATTTGGTCATGTCTGACCCCCTCCAGCTATCAGCTCTGGGAAGGCAGGAGTGGATCGGGTTCTCTCTCTCCATATCCCCACCACAGCTGCTGTTCAGTAATTGTTGCTGAACAAACAGATGAGTCAAATGGGCCCATGTGGACAGGACTGAAGCCGTGCACAGCACCCGGCTGCCCTCACACGTCCTCACGTTTCACAGTGGAGGTTACTGAGTCCCTGGGAGGTCACGTGCTCCTGACAGCGCCCTCGGACAAGAGCCTTGGTGTCCTGACTCCTGCCTGGCCTCTGACCCCCACTGCCTGAGAGCCTTCCTTCCCCACTCCCTAGCAGAGCTTGCTCACAGCTTCCAGGGGTCTTCCTAAAGACTTAAAGAAGGTACCTCCCTGTGCCATGTTGCCATGTCAGTTACTGGGCTCTGGTGCTGCTGAAGGCAAGAAGCCTTGGAAGGAGTTGGGGCTGCCTGGCCCCTGACGGGGAAACGGGAAGCAGAGCGTGTGGAGCGAACGGCCCTCACCTTGCAACCCTCCCCACAGGAGGCTCAGCTCTCAGGGTTCAGAGGCACAGAGCGAGCTGAGATGGATGTGGAGTGGATGGAGTCTGGATCTTGGGGGCCCTGGGAGCCCTGGGGCAGGGACAATGGACAGAGAGGGTGGGTGGGCAAGGGTGGAGGCGCCTTCTGCAGCTCTTCCACAGTATGCCCTGCAGAGATAGAGCCTGGCTGGGATGGGGGAGGGTGGAAGGCGGGGGAGAAGGCCGTATCTCAGCTGGTGGGGGCCCCAGGAGGCAGGGGGTCGAGGCCCTGTGCTTTCACTCTGCCCATCAGCGGATTGGCCCCTGGGCACCTCTGCACAGTCCAGGATGGCTGCCTGTGCTGCCGGTGGGGCAGAGGTAGAGAAGGAAGCGTCGCATGTGCTGGCCTGGAGGCACTGAGCGGGCTCAGGTGGCCTACCTCCTTCCCCTGCGCCCTGGCCAGGCAGCACCTTCTGGTGACTTAGGATGGGGACAGGGCCTGGAGGCCGCCTCACCCTTCTCTGCCTGGAGACCTGCGCCCAAGAACACTCCAAGCTTCCTGGGCCCCTTTTCCAGCAGCCTTCCCCAGGCTGGATCCTGCTGGTCACACCTGCAGTTCTCTGAGGCCAGCCTTCAGAGGACCAGAATCCCAGTTTGGCAATTGTGTGTGTGTTTTAACTAAAAATTGAAAGATAGTTAATTTACAATGTCATGTTAGTTTCAGGCGTACAGCAAAGTGATTCAGTTATACATATACATGTATATTCTTTTTCATATTCTTTTCCGTTATGATTTATTGCAGGACATTCCCTGTGCTCTACAGTAGGACCTTGATGTTTATCCATTCTATAAATACCAGTTTGCATTTACTGATCCCAAATCCCCAGTCCTTCCCTCCCTCTTGGCAACAGTAAGTCTATGTCTGTGAGTCTGTTTCTGTTCATAGATGGGCTCATTTTTTAGATTCTGCATGTAAGTAGTATCAGGTGGTATTTAGCTTTCTCTGTCTGAATGACAGAGATACGATAATCTCTAGGTCCATCCATGTTTCTGCAAATGACATTATTTCATACTTTTTCATCCTTTTTATGGCTGAGTAGTATTCATATATATATATAATATGTGTATAAACATATATGTGCATGTCTAATATATTGAGAAGAAAATGGCAACCCACTCCAGTGTTCTTGCCTGGAGAATCCCAGGGACGGGGGAGCCTGGTGGGCTGCTGTCTATGCGGCCGCACAGAGTCAGACACGACTGAAGCGACCTAGCAGCAGCAGCAGCAGTGTATATACATACATACATATATATATATATATATATATATGTATGTATGTATATATAAATGCCACATCTTTATCTATTCATCTGTTGATGAACATTTAGAATTTAGGTTGCTTCCATGTCTTAGCTATTGTAAACGGAGCTGTTATGAACATATAAATGCATGAATCTTGTCAAATTACAGTTTTGTCCAGATATGTGCCAAGAAGGGGATTGCTGAATCATATGGCAACTCTATTTTTAGTTTTTTGAGGAATCTCCATACTGTTTCCCATGATGGTTGCACCAATTTACATTCTTACCAACATTATAGGAGGGTTTCCTTTTCTGCACACCTTCTCCAACATTTGTTATTTGTAGACTTTTCAACTGATGGCCATTCTGACTGGTGTGAGGTGGTACTTCATTGTAGTTTGATTTGCATTTCTCTAATAATTAGCAGTGATGAGCATCTTTTCACATGCCTATTGGCCATCTGTGTGTCTTATCTGGAGAAACAGGTCTTCTGCTTATTGATGGCTATTTGGTTTTTTATTATTGAGTTGCATGAGCTGTTTGCATATTTCAGAAATTAAGCCCTTGTTGCTTGCATCATTTGCAGATATTTTCTACCATTCTGTATGTTTTCTTTTCATTTTGTTTGTGGTTCCTTTTGCTGTGCAAAAGCTTATAAGTTTGATTAGGTACCATTTTTTAATTTTTGCTTTTATTTCTATTGCCTTGGGAGACTATATATATTATTTTTCAGATTCTTTTATTATGTGGTAATACAAGATACTGAATATAGTTCCCTGTACTATTCTATAGGCCTTGGTTTATCTATTTTTATGTATAGTAGTGTGTATATGTTGGGAGAAGGCAATGGCCTTCTGGAATGGCCACTGGAGTGGCACCCCACTCCAGTACTCTTGCCTGGAAAATCCCATGGGCGGAGGAGCCTGGTGGGCTGCAGTCCATGGGGTCGTGAAGAGTCAGACACAACTGAGCCACTTCACTTTCACCTTTCACTTTCATGCATTGGAGAAGGAAATGGCAACCCACTCCAGTGTTCTTGCCTGGAGAATCCGAGGGACAGGGGAGCCTGGTGGGCTGCCGTCTATGGGGTCGCACAGAGTTGAACACGACTGAAGTGACTTAGCAGCAGCAGCAGCAGCAGCAGCAGCAGTGTGTATATGTTAATCCCAAATGCTTAATTTATGGCCTTCCTCCCACTATCCCCTTTGGTAACCATTAGTTTGTTTTCTATGTCTGTGAGTCTATTTGTTTTCAAAATAACTTCATTTGTATAATTTTTAATATCCCACATAAAAGTGATATCATATGATATTTGTCTTTGTCTGACTTACTTCACTTAGTATGATAAACTCTAAGTTCATCAATGTTGCTGCAAACAACATTATTTTATTCTTTTTTAAGGCTGAGTAATATTCCACTCTGTGTGTGTGTGTGTGTGTGTGTGTGTGAGTATATGTGTATTTATATACACCATGTCTTCTTTAGCCATTCATCTCTTGATGGACATTTAGGTTGCTTCCATGTCTTTGCTATCATAAAGAGTGCTGCTGGGAACACTGGGACACATGCGTTTTTTCGAATTCTCCAGATATATGCCCGGGAGTGGGATTGCAGGATCATATGGTAATTCTATTTTTAATTTTTTGAGAACCCTCCATACTGTTCTCCACAGTGACTGTACCAATTTACATTCCCACGAACAGTGTCAGGGTTCCTTGTTCTCCACACCCTCTCCAGCTTTTATTAGGAATCTTGTGTTTATTTGACAAGACTGTGGGCTTTTCAAGAATAGATCGGTTTAGCACTGGCCTGTCTTACCATGTGTGCTCATTAAAAACCACTGATTCAATTAGTCAATATGAGAAAGGTGTGCGTGTAAGTGTAAGTGTGATCACACATACAACCTGTAAGCGTGTGAGCACGTGTGTACATTTCTGTGCAGGTGTGAGTCTGGGTATGCGGGTACAGTATGGACATGCAAAGCTGTGCATGCATGTGTGTGTGTGGATACACTATGTACACATGTGAGGGTGCACGTGTGTGTATGTGTGTGCAGGGGTGTTATGCAATGAAAGTGTCCCCCACCCGAATTCTTACACTGAAGGCCTAACCCACAATGTGAGGCTATTAGAAGGCAGGCTTTGGGGAAGCTATTGCGATTGGCTGAGGTCATGAAGGTGGAGCCCCATGATAAGATTAGTGCCCTTACAAGAAAAGGAGGGGACCTGAGACCATCCTGTCTCTGCAGTGTGAGGACATGCTGGGCCAGAAAGGGCTCTGACCGGGAACTGAATCAGCCAGCACCTTGCTCTCAGCCTTCCCAGCCCCCAGACTGCTGAGAAGTAAATGTCTGCTGTTTAATCTCTGCATGAGTGGTATTTTGTCACAGCAGCCCGAGCTGACTAAGAAGGTGGCTAATGTCCGTGTGTGCATGTGCGTGTGCGTGTGCGCGCGTGTGTGTGTGTGTGTATGTGCAGCTGCGTGAGTGCCATGCATGAGTGGGCATGCTGAGAGTGTTCCCAGGGCCTGGGGGTGTTCCCTCAGTGTGCTGAATACAGGTCCCTCCTCTGAGGAACTTACAGGGGCCTCTGATTATGACCCTGAGCACATTCCCAGCGTGTGGCCAATGGGGCCTCAGTTCTCCAACCAAAGCTATCCATCTCAGCTCACCACTGGTTTCTCTTCAGTACACTCCCATAGAGCTCCTTCCTGCGTCACCCAAAGGGCTGGTCCTGATTTTGGTACGGGCTGTGGTGTCCATGGCTGGGGTCCAGCTGTGTGGGGAGCTGTGGGGGCCACCAGAGTCTTTACTAAGAGGGTTGGGGAGACAACTCTTCTACTCAATAGTCATTGCTGCATTGGGCTGGGTCCTGAGATGGAGGGAGGACCAGCCTTCCCAACCTGCTCTCAGCATCCCTGAAGGAGAGATGCTGCGGCCTCCTGGAAGGTGGGAGGGGCTGTTCGGAATTCTGCCTGGAGCCTGAATGGGCCTGAGAGCTTGCAGGGGAGCAAGGAAGCCGATATCCTGTTCAGTTCTGAGAACTAAGTGGGCCCCACGCAGGCACAGAGTGTGCCCTCAGGTAGACAGAAGGTGCCAGTGTGTCTGTGGCCCAGGGCCTGGCAGCAGACTGCATCCTGTGGGAGAGCTGATGCTGCCCGCGGATGGGATGGAGCAGGAGAGGAGGAACGAGCACGCTCTGGAACTGCCCAAAGTAGTGAGGCAGCTGAGGATGATGGGGGTCCCTGAGACAGACTCCACGTGCACCCCAAAACTCGCTGGGCACAGGGGAGGGGGACATGGTGGGAGGCGGGAGTCCTGCCTGCTCAGGCAGGGTGCACATGCACAGAGATGCTCTTCCCCAGACCTGGGGAGATTAGGCTTCCAGGGGATCGGCGAGGCCCATCCTTTTGTCTTTAAGGAGCTCATGGTTCTTATACTGTGGAGGGTGGAGGTGGAAGGGAAGGGTGATAGGATCCATCACATGTGTTTCCATATGCGGTAGAATCTGCTATGTGCCACAGGAAGGCCACAGACTGGCTTTGTGGGGATTGAGGGGAGGGAGTGATTGTGAAATTGGCCCTCCTGGTGTGTGTCAGGTGCTGTGCAGGTTCGTGCTGACCTGTGTCACCTGGACAGGGAGGGACACCTGACCAGCATGATTGTTTGAGCAATCACACCTCCTGGCGCACAAAGTGAAGCCTTAATCACAGGGTGGTCGGGGAATGCTCCTTAGGGACAGGCAGGATCGTGGCCATTTGTTGCCTTGGCTGTCTCAGGACCCATCCTGGAAGGCCACATCTTTCTTGGAAGGGTCTCCAAAAGCCCAGACAGGCAGATCAGATCCTAGCCCTGCAATATAGCTTTTTCAGGAACCACCAAAGTGGCTCTGAGAGTCCTCTGGAGTCAGACGTGCTGGAGGCCCTGGGCAGGATGTAGGACTGGCCCTGGAGTTGAGGACCAAGGCCATGTCACTGCAGAAGTCATAGGCTGAGCTCCGTGTGCCTGCAAGGACGCTTCATTTAAGGCCAAGCAGACTCTCTGGGAAACGGTACTGTCACGACTCAATCTCTCAGAATGCCATAGCAATTTAAAAAAAGTATATGTACACTTTTTGCCACATCTTAGATGTCCTTCCGCCTACAGAAGCCGTCAAATAAAAATTAATTTTGCTTTAAAAAAACCACGCTGCATATTTTTGACACTCGATGTCTGTTCATTTGCATGGGACACGTTCTTCCATAATGAATCATCGTAACGCTTAAATTAAACACAGTAAAAGAATGGTTAATGCCATAACACGCTGACAATTTAACCTGGCCAATATTTTTATTGCCTTGTACAATAAACCTAACAGAGCACAACTTGCTTTTGACTGGTGGAAAATCGGTTATGAACCGCCAGGGAGCGGCCAATTTTTCAAAAGCAGCCATTCAGTCATACTATAGCCACTAAGACTTTTTTTTTCCCATACACTATTGCTGTTATAATCTTTTGAGGATATTTTATCACAGCAATAACCTCCTCAAAATCAGTCTTTACTGCAGTTAATGACTGGACAGCTGGAGCTATAACTGGCCTTGGCTTTGCCCCCAGCCATTAGCTAACAAACCAGTTGTTATCTGCAGGTAACAACTGATTTCTTGTGGAATTTTCTTGATGAAGTGTCTCACTGGATCAAAGTTATTTTTTCCCCTTTCTGACCAGCTTCATGTATCTCAGTGGGTGACTCAAGAGGTGGGAAGTTGAAGGCTCTCTCTAACTCCTGAGCACAAGCCAGGGGGTCTGGTCCAGAGGGCAGCTTATTGCCATACTTCCCTGTGCTCCAGGGGAGGGCAGGGCTGGCATCCACCACATGTTGGCTTTGCGAGGGCCTGTCTTGACAGGGTGTGGGGTACAGTGAGACAAGACTGCTCTGCTGAGCTGAACGGCTGGACAGAACGCAGGGCTGACCACCTGGGAGATGCTGAGGACTGGCCAGGCAGGTCAGGCTGAGAGCCATCCCTGGGAATTTGGGGTGGAGGTGGAAATGGGACCAATTCCAGGCACAGAAGTCCATGGGATTGACAAGCACCGTGTGTTTGACGCATTTCTGCATTTGGATTTATGCATCTTCCTTTTGTGTTTCACTTTGGATCACCGTTATAAAATGTGAGCTTTTTAAACTAGTGATTTAAAGTTATGGAATGTTCATCTATTTTACAGTGAACATATATTTAAGGACAAGATTAGCAAATTTGGACCTTGGCACCAAAGCCAAATATGTTAATGCAAAGGATTGTTATTGTGATAAAATATTACAGGTTGACCTGAGTAAAATTAGGGGAGGGAGTGGTTTGTACAGAATGCCAAGCTGAGGGGAGGCGGATTCCAAAGGGTCGGTCTAACGCTCAGTGCCTGTGAGTCCTCCTGGCTTCTGACATAGACTGGAGAGGGGAACAGGCTCCCTCCTCATTTATAATTGGGTTTTAATATTCCCAGTACTTAGCATCAGGAGAAGTGGATGGGGTGCTGCGGCATTAGAGTAATGAGGAAACACTGCAGTGATCACCTGTTTGTGGCAGCCGTTTGAAATTCTGCAGATTTATCAGTGTTTACTGTATGAGGCTAAGATTCGATTCGAGAAATCACAGTGCTGATTGCAGTAACTTTACACATGCGTCTTTAACAAGAGGGGCAAAACAAAAAATTAATGTTTTTAAAAGCGAAATAGGATTTTTCCAGCCTGGAGAAAAGACCAATTAAAATCACTTCAAATTCTTAAATGAGTTTTAATTTGAGAGAGTGGAATTCTTTCAAGAATATGAGTGTAGCTAAATATTTGAAATCATTATATATCGTGCTTACCTGAAGCCCAAGTTGTTTAGAAATTAAATAAATTAAAAATGAGCACAGTATTCAATTTTGAGTTATCTGATGGGTGATTCCCATCTGGGGCAAGATGGAGTTTCTAGAAATGTAGCAGGCCACTTTGGGTAAGTTGGAAAGTAAACTAGGCTTCCTACAAATTCCCAAATTCAAACACTGCCACTGGACGAAAGCAATTTTATGATTTTAAATCATTTTGAATTTCATAAACCCAACTCTTTAACCTTTTGGAAATGACAAAAAGTGCAACACATTCTTAACATTTCTGATCATTCTACACTATGCTGGCCCCATAAAGCTCATCTTTTCCAAATTTAAGCACTTAAAAATGTGAAGTGCTCCAATAAATTTAAATTGGCATATGCTTCGCATATCAATGGGAAATGATTCAAGCATTAGAGGCTGGAAGTGGTGAGTGAGGGCAAGTAAACCAGAGCATCCATTGTCACGGGATTGATTTTTAATGACTTTCTATTGATTTGGTGCCTTTTAAACCTGATGATCTAAGGTTGGTCTTGAATATCTATCACATGTATCTTTGGGCAGCTCTTGCTTCAGTGATTGTTGGTTGCTCTCTGGCAAGAGGGGGAAAACATCTGAGCACATCTAAGTCCTTCCAGGGACAAGAACTGAAGAGCCACCTACCTAAAGGGCAGCATATTGTTCACGACTCTAGTGGTTGTTGTAGGTGATAACAACCAATTCAAGCCAAAAAGGGATTTATTAGTTCTCATAGCTGAAAAGTCCTAGAGTGGATCAGGAATGACTGAATCCAGGGCCTCTCCTCCCTCCCTTGTTCTCACTCTTGCTGCAGCTCTCTCCTATCTCTCTTGCTCATTCTCCTTCACTTTCTTTCACTCCACCTCTCCCTCCATCTCTGTTTTTCCTTCCTGATGTCTTCAGGCAAGTCTCTCTGAACGTACAGCCCCTGTCAGTTCTAGGGGCACATCTTATACTTCTGGGTCCACTGAAAAGAGACTGTTTCTTACCAATATCCCAAAGGAGGCCCTGAATCGAGTCTCATTGATCAGGTTGGGTCTTTGGCCCATTTCTGAGCTAGTCCCTATGGTCAGGATGATTCAGTGTTCTGATTGGCCTAATCTGGCCAAAAATTCACTTTTGCAAGCAAGAGTAGGGTAAAATCCAAAACACTTGGATTGGTAGCGGGCAGGAAGTAAACATGAGTCTTGTTATGAGGTCTGGAGTCCTGTCTGTCTTCCAAGTGTTCTTGCCTCTCTCTCTTGTGGGCAATTGTAGGTTATGGCTCCTGCAGCCTGGGATCCACAATGCTAAGATGTGGAGCAGAGCCCTCATCCAGAGTCCCAGTCAGCTTGGGTTGCTACAACCAGAATACCATAGACGGAGTGACTTAAATAACACATTCATTTTGCACACTTTTGGAGGCCAAGTAAGTGTAAGATCAGGGTGCCCGCATGGACAAGTTCTGGTCAGAGTCCCCTTGTTGGCTTCCTTATGTGGCAGAAGAAGAAAGAGTTGGGCCTGTTTGTCCCCTTACATGGGAACCAATCCCATAATGAGGTTCCATCTGCATGGCCTCATTCAAACCCAATTACCTCTCAAATACCATCACTGTCGGGATTAAGGCATCAACATAAGAATTTTGGGAAGACGCAAACATTCAGCCGATGGCAGTCAGCCAATCCATGATGGATACAGAAACAAAAAAAAAAATATTGGTTAAGTGTGAGTTAGTCGCTCAGTCATGTCTGACTCTTTGCAACCCCATGGACTGTAGCCCACCAGGATCCTCTGTGCATGGAATTCTGCAGGCAAGAGTACTGGAGTGGGTTGCCATTTCCTTCTCCAGGGGAATCTTCCCAACCCAGGGATCGAACCCATGCCTCCTGCATTGGCAGGCAGATTCTTTACTATCGGAACCACCTGGGAAGCCCATTGGTTATAAGAAACTATAAATATTTTGGGATTGCTTATCAACCTAGCATAACCTAGGCTGTCCTGAGTGATGAGGACAGCCTCATCAAAAATGAGATCCTATTAACACCCAAACCTGAGATATGCAGCATTGACATTGTAGTGAGTGGTGAACAGTCAGGAAATGATTATCAGAGGCTGGAAAAATCATGAATGGCATGATTATATAGTGAAGTGTTTGGCAAAATTATCACCTGTAATAAACTTACAGCTCTTGGAGAGAGTTTGGACAATAGAATATTCACAGTGTGTACTAATTACTAAAGGTTTCATTTAGCAAAGTAATACAAGAAAAACATAATTTAAAAATAATTGTCTTGCTTGCTAGCAGGAATGAAAGGGCATATATCAGAGAGTTGTAGGGTTGGAAGATGCAATATCTTCTTAACCCCTAACAGTAAAAGATAAAACTGAATCCTTCAGTGACAAAGGCTGATTAAAACTCAGCTTCAAAGAAACATAAAATTGAGTGTCGTTGTCACACCATCACCAAAACCTCTAAATAGATTCAATTAATAAGATTAAAATAAAAATTTCTCAATTGGCAAAAATTTGAGGGAAAAGAAAATTAAGATCCTCTCCCCAAAGCTTGATAGATTCAAAGTTTATATTAGAAAACTTGAGGAAAGATATGGATAGCTGGTAAAGCTATCCCTCCTTCTCTTATATTATGAGATGGACAATCCACAAGCTGACATCCTCTCTTGAAACCATGAGAAAACGGAGGATGAAGGACAACCAAATAACCCCAAATCTTGAGAGACACTGTGGAAGACTGTGGTAATTGCTCACCTAAGGCAGGAGCCACCAGATGTGGGCGAGGAGAAGTCGTCTAGAGTAGTAGACAAACTGGTGGAGGCTGGATGGAGTCTGTGTGCACAGGAGCACGTGTGTGCCTTCTTGCCAGATCATTCTCTGCAAATTCCACCAGACACTCACGGAGAAGACTGGGGAGAGAAAAATATGATCACTGCAAGAGGTGAGCAAAACTCCATCTGTCCTCTTCTGTCTCTCCCGACACCATCAGAAACTGCTGCACTTAGGGCACTGGTAAAAATCCATTACACCTAGGATAAGAAGGCAGGATAAAACCTTTGAGCCCTGGGGAAGGAACAGGAAAAGTTCGTAGACTCAGAACCAGAGGTAATCATTCTAGCTATAACTAGAGAAATTTGAAGACTCTGGTGTACCAACAGTAACCATAGCAAAAACAAACTTCGAACTGGGCGTAACTCCTAATAAGATTAACATAAACCACACATTAAAGGCCTAACAAAGGAAAGATATGTCCGCTTCCAAGCACAAAAATCTACCTCAGACTTACTGTCCTACATAAGATGTCCAGTTTTCAACAAAAATTGTGAGGCATATGAAAATGCAAAAAAAAAAAAAAAATTGATATACCTTCAAGAGACAAAATAATTAACCTGAACCATACCTAGAGGCTGAAGTCATCTGGCAGATGATTTAAAATTATGATGATTAATATGTTAAAGGCACTGATGGAAAAAAGGCCCAGCATGCAAGATCAGATGAGAATAGAGCACTGTGAGGAAATGTCAAATGGTGTAACATATCTGTTATTGGAATTACAGAAGAAGATGGAAAGAGTAAGGCAGAAAAATTATGTGAAAAAATAATAGCCAAGAATTTTCCAAAATTAATGACAATTACCAGATCACAGATCCAAGAAGTTTAGCAAACATAAAATAGTATAAAGACACCTACCCTGAAGAAATGAACAAACTCAGAACAAAACAAACATGTAGGTATGTAAGGCAGGCAGAAAGCAGAAGACAGAGAAAATCCTGAATGCAATCAGAGAGGGAAAAACATTTACAGAGGGACAAAGATACTTGTCGGAAATCATGGCAACTAGAAGACAATGAAGCGACATCTTCAAAGTTCTCAAAGAAAAAACAAAACCGCATCTAAAAAATAGTACATGGGAGCATCCTTGGTGGTTCAGTGGTAAAGAATCGACCTGCCGTTGCAGGAAACGGGGATTTGATCCGTGGTCTGGGAAGATCCCACGTGCCATGAAGCAACTCAGACCATGCCCCGCAGCTATTGAACCTGTGCCCTAGAGCCTGGGAACCACAGCTGCTTGTCCCATGTGCCATGATCACTGAGGCCCACATGTCTTAGAGTCCAGGCTGCTCAAGAGAAGCTGCCCACACACGACAACAAACAGTAGCTCCTGCTTGCCACAAGCAAAGAAAAGACTGCACAGCAAGGAAGACCCAGTACAGCCAAAAATAAATAAATTATATAGGTCTTAAAAAATAGTACATAGAATGAGAAAGAGGAACTGGACATCTCCACTTTTGTAAACTCCTTACACTACATGTAAAGCAATATGATATTACTTGGTAAAGATATATATTATAAACCCTGCTGCTGCTGTCGCTGTTGCTAAGTCGCTTCAGTTGTGTCCAACTCTGTGCGACCCCATAGACGACAGCCTACCAGGCTCCCCCGTCCTTGGGATTCTCCAGGCAAGAACACTGGAGTGGGTTGCCATTTCCTTCTCCAATGCATGAAAGTGAAAAGTGAAAGTGAAGCCACTCAGTCGTGTCCAACTCTTCGCGACCCCATGGACTGCAGCCCACCAGGCTCCTCTGCCCATGGGATTTTCCAGGCAAGAGTACTAGAGTGGGGTGCCATTGCCTTCTCAGCAACTATTAAATAAAATAATGAGTCATAGGCCAATAGCAGAGAAAAAGTGGAATCATAAAAATATTCAATTAATTCAAGTGATAGGGGACAAAAAGAAAAAAGAAACAAAAGCAGATTAAATGAATATAAGAAAGTCAGTAAAATATTATTCAAACACATCATAATGTTTATGTCTAAATACATCAATCAAAAGACAGAGACTTATAGATGAATTAAAAAACAAATATGCTTTCTATAGTATATTATGTGCAGGAAACTCACAATATGCTATGTACAATATACCTATATAAGAAACTATACACAGTATACTAACACATATATATGGAATTTAGAAAGATGGCAATGACGACCCTGTATGCAAGACAGGAAAAAAGACACAGCGGTGTATAACGGACTTTTGGACTCAGAGAGAGAGGGAGAGGGTGGGATGATTTGGGAGAATGGCATTCTATCATGTATACTATCATGTAAGAATTGAATCGCCAGTCTATATCTGACGCAGGATACAGCATGCTTGGGGCTGGTGCATGGGGATGACCCACAGAGATGTTATGGGGAGGGAGGTGGGAGGGGGTTTCATGTTTGGGAACACATGGAAGAATTAAAGATTTTAAAATTTAAAAAAAAAAAAAGTGAAAAAAAAAAACTATACAAAACTAGTTAAAAGTGAAATGATTTAAAAATATATATCATGAAACCCTGATTTCATTTCCCTTGGGTGTGTACCTGGGAATTGTATTGCTGGGTCATATGGTGATTTGATATTTAACCATTTGAAGAACTGCCCGATTGTTTTCCAAAGTGACCATACCGGTTTATAGTCCCACAAACAATGTATGAGCATTCTCATTTCTCCACATCCTCATCAGCAATTTTTCTTTTCCCCTAGTTGTATTGAAATGTAATTGACATTGAGCATGGCATAAAGTTTAAGGTGTACACCATAATGATTGGACATATTGTGAAGTGATCATGCTTCCCAGATGGCACTAGTGGTAAAGAACCCGCCCGCCACTGCAGGAGACGTAAGAGGTGTGGGTGCAATCCCTGGGTCGGGAGGATTCCCTCGGAGGAACCCACTCACAGCAGCCCACTCCAGTATTCTTGCTTGGAGAATCCCATGGACAGAGGAGCCTGGCAGGCTACAGTCTATAGTATCACAAAGAATTGGACACTACTGAAGCAACTTAGCATGCATGCACGTATTGTGAAATGATTACCCCAGTAAACTTAGTCAACATCCATCATTTTATATAAATACAAATAAAAAGAGAGGAAAAGAAAAAAATTTTCTCTTGTGATGAGAACTCTCAAGATTTACTCTTTCACTTTCATATATACTATTCAGCAGAGTTAGCTACAGTCATTACTTCGTCTATAACATGCCTAGTACTTATTTATCTTATATGGATTTCGTACCTTTTGACCATTTTCATCCAATTCCTCCTTCCCCCAACATTCTCACCTTTGGTAACAAACCTATGAGTTTGGCTTTTTCTCTTCTCTCTCTCTGTTTTTTTTTTTTTTTTTTTAAGATTCCACCCTTGAGTGTTCACTTAGCAGAATGCCTTTAAGGTCCATTTATGTTCTTGCAACTGCAGATTTTAGGAAGAGAGATAGATGGCAGATAAATAGATGATAGATAGATTTTCTATTTATTTCAACTTGTAAATCTATTCATCCATAGATGAACATGTTTCCATATCTTGGCCATTGCAGATAATGCTGTTATGAACATGCGGGTTTGATCCCTGGATCGGGAAGATCCCTGGAGCAGGAAATGGCAACCCACTCTAGTATTCTCGCCTGGCAATCTCATGGACAGAGGAGCATGGAGGGCTACAGTTCGTGAAATCACAGAAGAGTCAGAGACAACTTAGTGACTAAAACAACAGTGAACGTGAGGGTACAAATATCTCTTTGGCCTAGTGTTTTCATTTCTTCAGATATATTCCCTGAGGCGAAATTGCTGGATCATACGGTAGTTCATTTTTCTTTTTTTTGAGAAACCTCCGTACTGTTTTCCATAGTGGCTATACCATCACTTGTTCTTACTGGATCTTTCGATTACCCTTGTCCTAGTGGAGACAAACTTTGATCTCTTTGTGGTCTGGATTTCCATCTCCCTGATGGTAAGCCTCTTTCCATGCTTATTGACCATTTGTATGTCGTCTTGGTAGAAATGGCTGTTCATATTCTTTGCCCATTTTAAAATTTGGTGGTCTTTCTTACTATTCTATTGCAAGAATTCTTTATAAATGTTAGAAGCAAACTCCTTATCAAATATATGATTTGCAAATATGCTTTGAGGCACAAAAGGTTTTAATTTTTATGAAGCCCAGTTTATTGATTATATCTTTTGTTGCTTGTGCTTTCAGTGTTATGTCTAAGAGTCCATTGCCAAATTCAAGGTCATGAAGATTCACTTCTATATTTTCTGATGAGTTTTATCTCTTAAATTCAAGCCTTTGATTCAAGTTAATTTTTGTGTTTGGTGTGAAGTAAGGGTCCGATTTCATTCTTTTGTATGTGAATATACAGTCATCCTATTGGAAAGACTTATTGGAAAGACTATTCTTTCCAGGCTGAATAGTCTTGGCACCTATGTCAAAAATCAATTAACTATAGACACATGGGCTTATTTCTAGACTCTCAGTTCTAGTCCACTGATCTATTTGTCTATTCTTATGAAAAGGAGTACGTCAAGGCTGTATATTGTCACCCTGCTTATTTAACTTATATGCAGAGTGCAACATGAGAAATGCTGGGCTGGAAGAAACACAAGCTGGAATCAAGATTGCCAGGAGAAATATCAATCACCTCAGATATGCAGATGACACCACCCTTATGGCAGAAAGTGAAGAGGAACTAAAAAGCCTCTTGATGAAAGTGAAAGAGGAGAGTGAACATTCAGAAAACGAAGATCATGGCATCCAGTCCCATCACTTCATGGGAAATAGATGGGGAAACAGTGGAAACAGTGTCAGACTTTATTTTTTGGGGCTCCAAAATCACTGCAGATGGCGACTGCAGCCATGAAATTAAAAGACGCTTACTCCTTGGAAGAAAAGTTATGACCAACCTAGATAGCATATTCAAAAGCAGAGACATTATTTCGCTGACTAAGGTCCACCTAGTCAAGGCTATGGTTTTTCTAGTAGTCATGTATGGATGTGAGAGTTGGACTGTGAAGAAGGCTGAGCGCTGAAGAATTGATGTTTTTGAACTGTGATGTTGGAGAAGACTCTTGAGAGTCCCTTGGACTGCAAGGAGATCCAACCAGTCCATTCTGAAGGAGATCAGCCCTGGGATTTCTTTGGAAGGAATGATGCTAAAGCTGAAACTCCAGTACTTTGGCCCCCTCATGCGAAGAGTTGACTCATTGGAAAGAACTCTGATGCTGGGAGAGATTGGGGGCAGGAGGAGAAGGGGACGACAGAGGACGAGATGGCTGGATGGCATCACTGACTCGATGGGTGTGAGTCTGAGTGAACTCCGGGAGTTGATGATGGACAGGGAGGCCTGGCGTGCTGCGATTCATGGGGTCGCAAAGAGTTGGACACAACTGAGCAACTGAACTGAACTGATGCCACAATAAGGTAAAGAATCAACCTACCAATGCAGGAGATGCAAGAGAGACTGATTCAATCCCTGGGTTGGGAACATCCCCTGCAGAAGGAAATGGCAACCCACTCCAGTACTCTTGCCTAGAAAATCCTATGGACAGAGGGGCCTGGTGGGCTTCAGTCTATGGGGTCACAAAGAATTGGACAAAACTGGGTCACACACACACACACACACATCACAGTATCTTGATTACAGTTGCTTTGTAGTAAATTTTGAAACTGGGAATTGTGAGTTCCCCTAACTTTATTCTTTTTTAAGATTGATTTGGCTATTCTCGATCCCTTGCTATTCCATATAAATTTTAGAGTCAGTGTGTCAATTTCTACAAAGAAGCCCACTGATATTGTGTTGAGTCTATAAATCAGCTTGAGGTGTATTGTCACTTAATATTTAATCTTTCAGTGTGTCAAAATGGGATGTCTCCAGTTTATTTGTACTTTAAAAAATTCTTTTCAATAATGCTTTTATAGTTTTCAGAATATAATTATTTGAATTTTATTCTTTTTGGTGATACTATAAAATGGTTTGCTTAATTCTCTCTGTGATTTTCATTGCAAGTATTTAGAAATGCAATTAATTTTTGTATATTTATATTGCGTCTGGCAAACTTGTTGAACTTTTCTCTTAGTTTTAATAGTACTTTAGTGGACATCTTAGGGTTTTCTATACAAAATCATGTCATCTGTAACTAGAATAGGTTTACTTCTCACTTTACCCTATGGTTGTCTTTTATTTCCTTTTCTTGTCTAGTTGCCTTGGATAGAACTTCTAATGCAAGATTGAATAGAAGTGGTGAGAGTGAATATCCATCCATGTTTTGTTCCCAATTCTAGAGTGAACGTATCAACCTTTCATAATTATTATGTTAGCTGTGGGCTTTATAAAGATGTCCTTTATAAGGCTGAGGAAGTTCCCTTCTATTTCTAGTTTGTTGAGTGTTTTTTTCTGTGCAAGATGTTAGATTTTGTCAAATTCTTTGTCTGTGTCAAGTGAGATGATCATGTGGTTTCCACTTTTCCATCTAACGGTGTGGGGTATTATCCCTGGAGGAGGGCATGGCAGCCCACTCTGGTATTCTTTCCTGGAAAATCCCCGTGGACAGAGGAGTCTACTGGGCTACTGTCCATGGGGTCACAAAGAGTCGGGCTGGACGACGGAATGACTAAACACAAGCGCAAGCACGGGGTATTATATGAATTGACGTCAGGGTATTAAACTAATCTTATGTCCCAGGGATAGATCACACTTGGTCACTGTGTGTATGTTTTTATAGATGTCTTTTTATATCATTTTATACGTTGTTTAATTTGGTTTGCTAGTATTTGGTTGAGGGTTTTTGCATTCATATTTATAAGAGATCAGTAGCTTTCTTTCCTTGTCATGTGTTTGCCTGGTTTTGGTATCAGGATAATGCTGGCCTTATTAAATAGGTTTGGAAGTGTTCTTTCCTATTCTACTTTTGGGAAGAATTTGTAATAGACTCTTCCAAGTGAAGAAGCAATATTTGAACAACAGGTATTGAATCTTCTTTAAATATTTGGTAGTCTTGGTAAAGAATCACCTGCCAAGCAGGAGACGTAGGAGATATAAGTTTGATCCCTGAGTTGGGAAGATGCCCTGAAGGAAGAAATGGCAACCCACCCCAGTATTCTTACCTGAAAAGTTCCTGTGGACAGAAGAGCCTGGCAGGCTATATACTCCATGGGGTTGCAAAGAATTGGACATGACTGAGCACAGCACGGAAAAAAAAAATAAAAAAAAAGAATTGAGCAGTGAAGGCATTTGAGTCTGAGGTGTCTTTGTGAGTAGTTTTTAAACTACCCATTCAATCTCCATTTATGCAAGTCTATTTAGATTCTGTTTATTCTCAAATCAATTTTTATGGATTGTGTCTTCATAGAAATTTTCCCTTTCCTCTAAATTATCTAATTTATTTACATACAATTGTTCATATAAAAATTCCTTTATAATTTTTTTTTATTTCTGAAAGGTCAGTAGTAGTGTCTCCTCTTTCATTTTTGATTTTAATAATTTGAATCTTCTACTTTTAAAAATGATCAATGTAAAGATTTGTTAATTTTTTTGATCTTTTCAAAATACTGGCTTTTGGGGTCAGTGTTGTTTTTCTGTTCTCTATTTCAATGATTTCCACTCTGAATGTTATTACTTTTTGCTTTTTTAAAAAAGGTTTAGCTTGCTCCCTTCTAGTGTTTTAAGGTAGAAGATCAGGTTACTGATTTGAGATCTTTCTTCTTTTTAGGATAGAAATATAATTATATGTAAATTTCTCTTTAAGCACTGCTTTCATTGCATCCCATAAATTTCAGGTATGTTTTATCTTCATTTTCCTTCATCTCAAAGTATTTTATAACTTATCTTTTGATTTCTTTTTTTGACTCATAGCTTACATAGGAGTGTATTTTT
This sequence comes from Capricornis sumatraensis, assembly GCF_032405125.1. Lineage (NCBI taxonomy): Eukaryota > Metazoa > Chordata > Mammalia > Artiodactyla > Bovidae > Capricornis > Capricornis sumatraensis. The sequence goes on from NC_091088.1 coordinate 46,286,628, forward strand.
GATTTCCACATATTTGTGAGTTTCCCAGATATCCTTTTGTTATTGATTTATAATTTTGTTCCACATAATTAGGGAACATACCATGTCTCATTTAATCCTTTCAAATTTAGTGAGAATTTTTTATGGCCTAGTATATGAGAAACGCTGGACTGGAAGAAACACAAGCTGGAATCAAGATTGCCGGGAGAAATATCAATAACCTCAGATATGCAGATGACACCACCCTTATGGCAGAAAGTGAAGAGGAATTAAAAAGCCTCTTGATGAAAGTGAAAGTGGAGAGTGAAAAAGTTGGCCTAAAGCTCAACATTCAGAAACGAAGATCATGGCATCCGGTCTCATCAATTCATGGGAAATAGGTGGGGAAACAGTAGAAACAGTGTCAGACTTTATTTTGGGGGGCTCCAAAATCACTGCAGATGGTGACTGCAGCCATGAAATTAAAAGATGCTTACTCCTTGGAAGAAAAGTTATGACCAACCTAGACAGCATATTCAAAAGCAGAGACATTACTTTGCCGACTAAGGTCCACCTAGTCAAGGCTATGGTTTTTCCTGTGGTCATGTATGGATGTGAGAGTTGGACTGTGAAGAAGGCTGAGCACTGAAGAACTGATGCTTTTGAACTGTGATGTTGGAGAAGACTCTTGAGAGTCCCTTGGACTGCAAGGAGATCCAACCAGTCCATTCTGAAGGAGATCAGCCCTGGGATTCTTTGGAAGGAATGATGCTAAAGCTGAAACTCCAGTACTTTGGCCCCCTCATGTGAAGAGTTGACTCATTGGAAAAGACTCTGATGCTGGGAGGGATTGGGGGCAGGAGGAGAAGGAGATGACAGAGGATGAGATGGCTGAATGGCGTCACCGACTCGATGGACGTGAGTCTGAGTCAACTCCAGGAGCTGGTGATGGACAGGGAGGCCTGGCGTGCTGCGATTCATGGGGTTGCAAAGAGTCGGACATGACTGAGTGACTGAACTGAACTGATATGACCTACCTTGGATAATATTCTATGTATATTTGAGAAGAATGTACATTCTCCAGTTGTTGAATAGAATGTTCTATAAATACCTGTTAGGTCTAATTGTTTTATGGTGTTGTTCAAGTGTTCAGTTTTCTTTTTGATCTGCCAAATTGTTCCATCCATTGTTGAGGATAGGTATTGAAGTTGCCAACTATTATTGTTCAATTGCCAATTGTCAATTACTCTCTTTATTTCTGTCAGTTTTTGCTTCAAGTATTTTGTGCTCTGTTATTAGGTGCACATATCTTTGTAACTGTATATCTTCCTGATGGAGTCATTCTCTTATCATTATAAAATATTCTTCTTTATCTCTAGTAACACATCTAAAAAGCTACTTGTTTGATAGATACAAATACACCTATAAGTTCAGCTTCCTTGTGGTTGCTGTTTGCATCCTATACCTTTTTCCCCATCCTTTTCCTTAGACTCTGTTTGTATCTTTGATTCTAAAATATGTCTATGCAGACAGTATATAGTTGGATTATGTTTCTATTTTCCCCCTGGAAATCTCTGACCTTTGATTGGCTTGTTTCATCCATACAGATTTTAATGTTGATGCTATTATGTGTATAGTTGGGTTTACAACAGCCATCTATTAATATGTTTTCTATACATCTTCGGTATTTTTTGTTCTTCTATTCCTCTTTTATTTCTTCCTTTTGCATTTAAATTAAAATATTTTTAGTATAAAGTTTAATTTCTTTGTTGAGTTTTTTTTTTACTATGCTTTCTCATATTGTTCCTTTAGTTGCTTACCTTATACATTCTTAACTTATCAGAATCAGTTTCAGATTTATACTAACTTAATTCCAGTGAGATTTAGAAACATTACTGCTGTATAGTTCTATTCATTCCTTCCACTTTTGTAGTATTATTGTTTTATATATATATCTATAAATGTTATGTGGCCAGCAATACTGTTACAGTTATTACTTATGTTAAGTTTGATGGCTTCCCTCGTGACTCAGATGGTAAAGAATGAGCCTACAATGCAGGAGACCTGGGTTCAATCCCTGGGTCAGGAAGATTTCCCTGGAGAAAGGGATGGCTACCCACTGCAGTATTCTTGCCTGGAGAATTCCATGGACAGAGGAACCTGGTGGATTATAGTCCATGGGGTCACAAGAAGTCAGACACAACTGAATGACTAACACTTTCTTTTTAAAAAGTTGAGAGGAGAGCAAGTATATATTTGCAGCCTTTGTTATATTAACTTTCCTATTTATTACTTCTGATTTCCCCCACTTGTTTCTGTGGATTGAGTTACCATCTGTCCTTAGCCCAGCATATTTTTACCCTCATCCATCTCCTTTGTACAGATATATTACCTTTATACTTTAAGCTCAACAATATATTATGTACATATTGTTTTATACAGTTATTTTTTAAAAATCAGTGAATAGAAGAAAAGAATGTACTTATACCATCTTTATAATTATATATTTGCCTTTACTGGAACTCTGTTTTTTCTTATAGATTTCTGCCTAAGGTCACTTGGTTTCAACCTAAAGAAATTCCACTAGTATTTGTTAAGTGGGTCTATTACTAGAAAATTCTTTCAGTTTTTATTTTTATTTATCTGGGAATGTCTTCATTTACCTTTATTTTTGAGATATCCCATTGATAGACACGGGATTGTTGGCTGGTTTTTCTTTGAGAATTCTGAGTGTGATATCATAGTGCCTTCTGGCCTCACTGTTTCTGTTGAGAAGTCAGCTTTTAATCTTAAGGGGTTTCCTTGTAAGTAAGCGATAAGTCATTTTTCTCTGGCTGCTCTCACAATCTTCTCCTTGTCTTTGGCTTTCAGCATTTTTACCATAATATGTCTGTTGTCCATCTTTGTGTTTAACCTGTCTGAAGCCACTGAACCTTCTGAATGCATGCTCCAGTCGTGTCCAACTGTGTGCACTCCTATGGACTGTTGCCTGCCAGGCTCCTTTGTCCATGAGATTCTCCAGGCAAGAGTACTGGAGTGAGTTGCCATTTCCTTCTCCAAGGGATCTTCCTGACCCAGGGATCGAACCCGTGTCTCTTATGTCTCCTGCACTGGCAGATGGGTTCTTTACTGCTAGAGCCACCTGGGAAGCCCAACCTTCTGAACACATAAATTAATTTTCATAAATTGGAAAAATTTTCAGTAGTAATTTCTTTGAATATTTTCCTACTTCCTTCTTGTCCTCCTCTTATGGTATTCCTATTATGTGTATTTGATGTGTTTAGTGGTGTCTTATGTTTCTCTGAGGTTCTGTTTTTTTCTTTATTCTCCCTGTTCTTCAGATTTTATAATCTTCATTGATCTATCTTATAGTTTGTTAATTCTTTTTTCAGCCAGTTCAAATCTACTGTTGAGCCCTTCTAGTAGAGTTTTTCATGTCACTTATTGTACTTTTCAACTTCAGAATTCTCACTTGGTTCTTTTTATATAATTTATGTTCCTTTATTGATAGTCTCCCCCACTCCAGTACTCTTGCCTGGAAAACCCCATGGACAGAGGAGCCTGGTAGGCTACAGTCCACAGGGTCGCAAAGAGTCAGACATGACTGAGCGGCTTCACTCACTTATTGATAGTCTCAGTCTGATGTGAAATTGTCATCATATCTTCCTTTACTTTGTTAAGTCATGATGTCCCTTAGTTTGCTGATTATATTTATAGCAGCTACTTTGAATTCTTTTTCTGATAAGTCAGACATCTGGTTGCTCTCACACGCAGTTTCTGTTGCTTGCTTTTTGTTCTAGTATATGAGTCAGTATATAAATTTCTCTGTTTTATTAAATATTGCAACTTTTTTGAAACTGGGCATCTGAGATAGTATATTGTAGCAGCTCTGGGTGCTGATCTCTCACGTTTCTGAGGGTGATATTGTTATTTTCTTGTTTATTTATTTAGTGACTGGCTGGATTATTTGCCGACATCCATCCCTTCCCACCACCTACAGTCTCAGTCTTCTAATGCTGCTCCACCTAATGCCCCCTTGAATGCGACTATAGTCACACTGGCAGTGGCTTTCAGTCCGTGTCTTTCCCTGGCCGCATCAGCTTTTAATCTCCACTACTTGCCAGCTGAATTCTCTGCTATTAAAGAAAAGTTCCCTTTCGTATTAATTACTCCACAGGCTGATCAGTCATGCTTGAGCAACTTTGGTGAATGTTCGAGATTTGTTCTGACACCAGGGAGCTTCTCCTAGCTGTCTTTCCCCCTGATTCTCTCTGGAAAAGAGAGGAGACCCTGTGCTCTTGGCTGTACTGTTCAGGAATGGTGTTTCCATTTTGCCAGGCTGAAAGGGAGAAGGGAAGGAGAGTCTTGTTCAAGTATCACAGACACTTGCTGCTCCTACTGGGTTTTAGTAGATTTTCATGAGTAAACAGTTCTTCATTTGTGATATGCCCTGTGGATCATTTCCAGAGAATTAAAATTCTTGGTTTTGTTTTTCATAATTTTTATCAGTTTCATAGCAGAGCACACCATGTGCTATCATGGCAAAAGTAAATCTCAAAGGAGGGTACCTTCTTAACCTCAGCTATGAACTTCCTATGGCTATTATCATACTTAATGGTGAAAAATGGAATGCGTCTTCCCTAAGATTAGGAACAAGGTAAGGATGTCATCTCTCAGCATTCCTATACAATCTCATAATAGAAGTCCTATCCAGTGCAATAAAGCAAGAAAAATGTATAAAAGATTATAGATTAAAGAGGGAAAGTTTTTATATTTGTATAATGCTATTATCTGTGTAGAAAATCCCAGAAAATTTACGAATAAGCTTCTAGTACAAGGGCTTCCCTGGTGGCTCAGATGGTAAAGCGTCTGCCTGCAATGTTGGAGACCTGGGTTCAATCCCTGGGTCGGGAAGATCCCCTGGAGAAGGAAATGGCAATCCACTCCAGCACTCTTGCCTGGAAAATCCCATGGATGGAGGAGCCTGATAGGTTACAGTCCATGGGGTAGCAAAGAGTCAGACACGACTGAGCGACTTCATTTTTTTTCATTTTCTAGTACAAATAAGTGGTTTTAGCAAGGTTGCAGGATACAAGGTCAATATGCAAAAACAGTTTTGTTTATATATATTAGCAATGTAGAATTGAAATTCAAAATTTACTTAACAGTACATTTATCATAGTACAAAAAATGAAATAGGTATAAATCTAACAAAATTGGTACAGGACCTGTATGCTGAAAATTATGTCACTAAGTCAATAATAACCTAGGAAGATATCCATGATCATGGATTGGAAGATTCAACGTTGTTATGATGTTAATTCTCCTCAAATTTATCTAGAGATTAACTACAATTTTATTCAAAATTCCAGCAGGCTTTTTTGTAGATACTGATCAGCTGTTTCTAAAATTTATATAGAAAGGGAAAGGAATTAGAAGAGCAAAATAATTCGGATAAGAACAAAATTGGAACTCATACTGCCTGATTTCCAGACTTACTATAAAGTACCATAATCAAAGCAAAATGTTACTGGTAAAATCATAGTCACATGAATCAATAGGATAGAGAGTCTAGAAATAGATTTACAGAAATGACTTTGACAAAGTCACAAAGAAAATTCAATAGACAAAAGATAATCTTTTAAGAAATGCAAAATGTGATACATTACCATATGTAAAATAGATAGCCAGTGGGAATTTGCTGTATGACTCAGGGAACTCAAACTGGGGCTCTGTAACAACCTAGAGGAGTGGGATGGGGTGGGAGGTAGCGGGGAGGTTCAAGGGGGAGGGGACATATGTATACCTATGGCTAATTTGTGTTGATGTTTGGCAGAAACCAACACAATGCTGTAAAGTGATTATCCTTTGATTAAAAATAAACAAATTTAATTTAAAAAAGAAACGTAAATATATACAAGAAAACATAGGAGAATGTATTTGTGATCTTGAAATAGGCAAAGAGTTTAGGTATGACACTGAAAATATAATCTATAGAAGAAAAAGAAAAGATGAATTATATCAAAATTAAAAACTGTTGCTCTGTAAAAGATACCTTTAAGAGAATGAAAACACCAAATAAAGGTTGGAAGAAATATTTTCAAACTGCATTTATGATAAAGGGCTGTATCCAGCATAACTGCTGGATTTAAACAAGAGTTTTAAATAACTCTTAAATTTCAACTATAAGAAAATAAATAATCCAGTATTTTAAATGAGCAAAATATCTAAATAGATACATCACCAAGGAAGATATATAGATGGCTATTAAGCATATGTAAAGAGTCCCAACATTGTCAGTCATTAGGAAAAATGCAAATTTGAATTACAATGAGATATCACCTAGAAAGGCTAAAATAGAAAAGTCTGAGGCTATCAAGTGCTGACATGGATGTGGAGGAATTGACACCCTAAAACATTGCTTGTGGGACTACCAAATGTTTACAATCAATGGGGAAAGCAGTTTGGAAGTTTCTTGTAAAGTTAACCATATCTGGCAGCCCAACTCCAGTGTAAAAGAAAACGTATGTTCATATAAAAGCAATTACACAAATTTTTATAGTAGCTCTACCTATAATAGCCCAAAGTGGAAACAACACAGATGATCTTCAAAAGGAAAATAGAGAACTGCCAAACTGCCTGCACAATGGAACACTATTCAGTGATAAAAAAGAACAAAGGACCAAAAACACAAAACAAGGATGACTCTTAAATGCATAAGCCAGAATCCAAAGATTCCATAGTCTGTGACAGCATTTATATGACATTTTGGAGAAGGCAAAACAATATGGATGGGGTCATAAGTAGGACTTGGATGAAACAGGATATTAGGGAAATGAAAATTGGAGTAAAAACGGTAACAAATGAATCTAACTGTATTACAAATGGATGGCGTAAACACACTGAAGGGAGTGGGAAAGGAAAAAAAGCAAACCTGAGTTACTTTGCAAAATATTCAATATTTTGTGTATAGTGTAAAGATAAAGACAAGGTGAACTGTATACAAACGCTATATTTTAGTCAGTAATTTTTTTTCTTATTTAACACCTGTAGCAATCCTGGAACTACTCTATGTGTGTAGAAGGGTTGAACAACTAAGGTATTTATTTAGATATACAGATATATTTACTATATTTTAGATAACGAGAGCCGGATTTCTTACTGTTGGAAAAAGAAAGGGGAAAGGCTAGAATGAATCTTGTGATAGATCAGAATCAGAGGATATATACCTATACTCAAACCTATACATACATATACACACATAATACAAAAATGTTTGTATGCTTGAGGAAATATGCAGCATGTATTTCCAAGTTCTGTTTGCTGAGAAGCAATGACACCATGGTAACAATGGATACACATAACGCCCCAAACCTGGCTCCTAAGGATCATTCTTCAATAAAAGCAACCAGAGCTTCTTTAGGAAGTGATCTTCTAGTGACAGAAGCATCTTCTGGTGCCAGAAGGAAATTGTTTAGGAAAGAATGGGGCATGTTGAAAGGGCACATGAACCAACCTGGGAGAGTTTCCAATGGCCAAATGGGAACAATTTGAGCAAAAAGAATAGCAATAGTATTGAGTTATAGCCCATAAAATATGTATCTATGGATCCATATTTGGTATGAACAATTGAATGAACATAATAATGAGGGAGGTACAACTCTTCCTTACAGAAGAATCCCAATTCTTCTTTGAGACATAAAGGAGTGAGGGAAGTTAAAAGTCATGTTAGAACAACACAGCAATAACTTTTTTTGTGAGTGCTTAGTCGTGTCAGACTCTTTGAGACCCCATGGACTGTAGCCCACCAGGCTCCTTTGTCCATGGGAATTCTCCAGGCAAGAATACTGGAGTGGGTTGCCATGCCCTCCTCCAGGGGATCTTCCCAACCCAGGGAATAAACCCAGGTCTCCCGCATTGCAGGCAGATTCTTTACCATCTGAGCCACCAGGGAAGCCCAATAATTGTTGCAGGCAAGATCCAATCACTTCACTTCAGTTTAGTCGCTCAGTCATGTCTGACTTTTTGCAGACCCATGGACTGCAGCATGCCAGTCTTCCCTGTCCGTCGCCAACTCCTGGAGCTTGCTCAAACTCATGTCTATTGAGTTGGTGATGCTATCTAACCATCTCATCCCCTAGCGTCCCCTTCTCCTCTTGGCTCCAATATTTCCCAGCATCAGGGTCTTTTATAATGAGACATTTCTTTGCATCAGGTGGCCAAAGTACTGGAGCTTCAGTTTCAGCATCAGTCCTTCCAGTGATTATTCAGGATTGATTTCCTTTAGGATTGACTGGTTTGATCTCCTTGCAGTCCAAGGGACTCTCAAGAGTCTTCTCCAACACCACAGTTCAGAAGCATCAGTTTTTCAGTGCTCAGCTTTCTTTATGGTCCAACTCTCACACCCATACGTGACTACTGGAAAAACCATAGCCTTGACTAGATGGACCTTTGTCGGCAAAGTAATGTCTCCGCTTTTTAATATGCCGTCTAGGTTGGTCATAGCTTTTCTTCCAAGGAGCAAGTGTCTTCTAATTTTTTGGCTGCAGTCACCATCTGCAATGATTTTTGAGGCCAAGAAAATAAAGTCTGTCAGTGTTTCCACTATTTCCCCATCGATTTGTCATGAAGTAATGGGACTGGATGCCTTGATCTTGTTTTTGAATGATGAGTTTCAAGCCAGCTTTTTCATTCTCCTCTTTCACTTTTAATGGATGCTAAAATTAGTGAGCAGAAGTTTGGGCAAACACAGAATACTTGTATGACCTCAACTTACTAGTGTAGAATCCTGGTAGGCACCATGTATGCTGCTGCTGCTGCTAAGTCGCTTCAGTCGTGTCCGACTCTGTGCGACCCCATAGACGGCAGCCCACCAGGCTCCCCCGTCCCTGGGATTCTCCAGGCAAGAACACTGGAGTGGGTTGCCATTTCCTTCTCCAATGAATGAAAGTGAAAAGTGAAATGTGAAAGTGAAGTCGCTCAGTCGTGTCCGACTCTTAGTGACCCTGTGGACTGCAGCCCACCAGGCTCCTCCATCCATAGGATTTTCCGTATACAAAGTGATAAAGATTAATATCACTGGGGGAAAAAGACATATTGACATCATGCAACCTCAGATAGGATGTGCAGAGAGGAGACCATTGTTTCTGTCACATTCTTGCCATAAAGGCATAGCCATAATTGAGTCAGGAGAAACTGCAAACAGACCCAAGAGGAGCCTGGCAGGCTATAGACTGTGGGGTTGCCAAGAGTTGGGTACAATTGAGAATACACAACACTAAAATGCAACCGACCAGTACTCTTCAAAGTGTCAAGGTCATGTAAGACAAGGGAAGCCTGGAAAAGACTTCCAGGAGATACAGTGACTAACCGCAATGTGTGGTCCTAATTTGCTCAGTTTGCATAATTTTACTGTGACCTACGAGATGTTAACACTAAGAAGCTGAGTGAAAAGTACAAGGGAACTCTGTGTAATAGTTTTGCAACTCTTCGGTAAGATGGTTTCAAAATAAAAAGCTAAAAATACAACCAAAAATAGGAGAAAGAGAGATATGAGGACACGAGAGCAAAGACACACAGTGGTTTGAGGACTTTATCTTAAATGAACTACGGGCATTGTTACGGGCACACAGAGTTTGTGAGAAGCAAGTAGATAAGAGACAACTACATTTTGAGTGAGTTAAATTATGAAAAGAATTGTCAGTCTGGACTTCTAAAAAGACTCCGTGGCTGTTTGAAACTTAAAGTTACACTTAGTGCTGGAATGTGGTTGAACAAATGGTTCAGTCCTAAGGAGGCTGTATTTCCCAACATACACTTCAGATAAGGTCAAAGAAGAACCATCGAGATAACATAGCTGGGGCTGGGGAACTACTGCCACGGAGCGGAATCAGAGCCTAATCAGAGTGAAAGGCTCCCAGGTTTGGAAATAGCTCTGGACAAGTGTCTGCTGGGGTCTCCCTTTCCTTTCCATTCTGAATGGGAGGGTTTCTGTGGCTGTCCAGCCGCTGCTCACTTCTGTGCATTCCAGGTACATGCTGGGGAGGCAGCGGCTGTGAAGGCCTTTGTCATTTAGTTATGTTTCTGGAGGAAGAGGGACTCTATCAACCTGAGGATGAATAGTGTAGTTGTGTGAGAAGGAGAGTGAAACGGAACATTTGATGACTCACAGGGCAGTAGCCCTCAGTGCTATATATATATATACATATATATGTGTGTGTATATATATAGGTGGTGCTGGTAGTAAAGTGTCTGCCTGCCAATGCCGGAGACTAAGAGACACAAGTTCGATCCCTGGGTCAGGAAGATCCCCTGGATGAGAGCACGGCAACCCAGTCCAGTATTCTTGCCTGGAGAATCCCACGGACAGAGGAGCCTGGCAGGCTACAGTCCATGTCGTCACAAAGAGTCAGACATGACTGAAGTGACTTAGCATGCATGCATATATATATATCTGCTTTTCCTCCTTCCAGACACACAGTAAGATTGCACTTCTCATCTCGTTGAAGTGAGGCATGGCTGCATGACTTGCTTTGGCCAGCAAAAATGAGCAGAGTGGCACTGTTGCTTCTGAGTGGAAGTATTTAATTAGCCATGTGAGGCTCTCTAGTGCTCTCCTCCCTGCCAGGGTGACCTGGTGTTCCAGAAGGTAGCAGCTTCCTCAGCCTGGATCCCAGAATAAGGGCGACACAGAACAGAGCCCTTGCTGAGCTGAGACTGACGTGCAATTACATTGAGAAGCAAACATCTTTTCTTCTAACTCTTTGAGACTGAGGAATGAGCTTATCCTGATGGGACCACGGAACAAAGCAGGAGTGGATGGCAGGCAGGAAAGCCACACCTCGGTGTGTCTCATCTGGCTCCACTGGGCTCAGTAGCCATAGCTCAGTCCTTCAGTGGCCATCCCCTCTGCTGTGTGGGGCAGGGCTTGGCTTTTGAAAATCCCAGGAGAACAGGGATGCAGGTCTGGGTCTGTGGAACATTGACCAGGCCTTTTCTTCCACATCATTTTGTTTTTGAATTCATTCTTCTGGGGATGCCTGAGTGGCTATAACAACGTCCCACTCTGTCAGGAAAAGGAAAGGGCTGCATCAGGTCTATTAAACATGGGGCTGGCCCAGGAGCTGGAAGGTGATGTGCACAGCCATGGAGATCACCCTGCCTTCACATACTGTGTCTGTTGAGTAGCCCAGAGACCTGGTTCTAGGTCTCACTGTTCAGAAACTCACTAAGAATAGCCTAACAGCTGCTCTTGGGGTCTCAGTCTGCCCAAATGAGTTGAGGAACTGGGGCAGATGGACATATCTTCAAATAAGTCTTTTTTTGTTGTTGTTCAAGGAGTTCTTTTGGAGAAGGCAATGGCACCCCCACTCCAGTACTCTTGCCTGGAAAATCCCATGGACGGAGGAGCCTGGTAGGCTGCAGTCCATGGGGTCGCTAAGAGTCAGACACGACTGAGTGATTTCACTTTTACTTTTCACTTTCATGCATTGGAGAAGGAAATGGCAACCCACTCCAGTGTTCTTGCCTGGAGAATCCCAGGGACGGGGGAGCCTGGTGGGCTGCCGGCTATGGGGTCGCACAGAGTTGGACACGACTGAAGTGACTTAGCAGCAGCAAGGAGTTCTTTGCTCACAAATAACATAAAACTGAGTGGCTCAGAACCTGCTTTCCACTACCTCTTCCTGTCCGCCAAGGCGCAGTGTCCCTGTATTTCTCTAAGGAATCCCTAAAACTCCTTGGGACGCACTTTGGAAAGCCCCGAGGGCTCTTGTAGCTCAGATCGGCTGCGACTTTCCAGGATGGCCGGAGCCCGTGGTGCAGGTCAAATCTCAGGCACCCTGAACCGGCAACGTGCTATTTGGCTGGGGCTCTGCTGGCCTCTTGGGCCTGAGCCCTCAGCACTCAGGGCTCTGCTTGCACCAGACAGAAGTGTTCTCCTTAACCTGGTTGGGAGGAAGAGACTCAGAAAGAGATCAATTCTCCCTGGGTAAAATTCTCCCTGGCATGGTGCTTTGACGTCTGATTGCTCTGGGGTTAAATTCCTCAAACTGCTGTGACCTTGGAGGAAAAAGTTACTTCAATCCTATCTGTTTCAGTGTTCTTATCTGTAGAGTAGGGTTCCTATAATCATAGCAGCTGGTCCACAGAACTGGGAGCGATAAATGAGTTCATGCATGGGAAGACTGGAGTTGGGTGCCTGGCCAGGAGAACGCATCTGTGAACAGCATCTTCAGTGTCATTGTCCCCAACATTTGATGGAGTCATTTCATGAAACGATGGAGTCATTTCACAACCTTGTGTGAACATTTTTCCTCCATTAGGCATCTTGAACAACCTGTTTCCAGTCCCACACACTTCCTCCACTGGCCCCAACCCTGAGCCTAAGCTCCCCACACGGAACCAGCACAGAGAAGAAAATCAGTGTTGCACTGAATAGATTTGGCTAACTTGGTGATCTCTAAGGTGTTACACAAGTCAGGATCAATAATTTCCCAGCATGGCCTCATTCAGCAACTTGCTCATTATAGCAGGTTAAAACCCAGTAGGAGTGTTCATGAAATTCTAATGTGAGTAGTTCCGAAATGAAAAATTTAATACCAACAGTACCAAAAACAGCAGCAAGTGCTTCTTTTAACCCTCCTCTGGTCCACATATCAATGAGCAATCAATTGGTCTGCTATAGTCCCCGCAATTGATCATTATTTGCATCAGAGTGTAGACATAATCCAAGCCTGTTATGTTTCAGTGTGGCTCTGAAGGAGTTAAGTGAAATAAAGAATATTATCAATATTGTATCAGTCACAGATGAGAAACTACATACCAGGATCAGCGTAATTCATTCATTGGTTTATGGACACCGAGTCCTCCGGGGACTGTCACAAATCCACTTGATGTTCCTGAGTGTGAGATTTAGCATTTGGATCTTTGATTTAGCTGAAAGATGTGTAAAAACTCATGCAGTCAGACAACTCCCTACAGGCGATTCATCTGTGTTGGCTTTTACGTAACAGTTATTCCAATCAAGTGTGAGCAGTAACTTAAGCTCCATAACTTGCTTCTGAATTCACATTTCTGAGATGCTGGAGTGTGGAGGAACACTGGTAGGGGCAAGAATGTCCCTCTGGGAGAAGTGAGCCTTCTTGCTCTCTTGTTTCCTTGGGATGGGCAGGCACCACCTGGGGAGGACATGTTTTGAGGAACCATGGAGCTCCTGACTTCCAAGCCTCCAGACCTGCATGAGGTCCTGAGTTTTCTGATGTAGGATGCAAACTAGGCATGGGAGGGGGAGAGCCATGAGCCCCTGGGAGACAAGGGCTCTCAGAGCTGTAGGTGGGGGTCCTTAGAGGTCTCCAGGATTCGCAGCCGTTCCCTGGCTAGTGCAGCAGGGGGCAGATGGGGAAGATCTATAAACCTGCAGCAGATCAGTTAACCCAGGTGGGAGACATAACTCAGTGGTTAATGACTTGATAGATAGTGGTTCTCGTTTTCCTCCTCCAGGATTCCTGCCACGTCCCTCACCACAGCCACCGTGGTCCAGCTCTGAGTCTCTCTTTGATTTCTCATCACCTGCACCAAAAGTGGGGGAGGAGGAGCAGAGGGTTGCATCGTCTTAGTGTCTCCAGTGAGAATAAAAATACGAGTGGAATGTTCTGTGTACAAATTCAGAGACATAAATAAAGAGATGCAATGGTATCTCTATATGAATGGGCTACAAATACCATTGTTACTAATAGACGATATTTATAGATGATAGATGATAATAGACGATAGACGATAGTAGATGATATTAATAGACGATAGACAGGCTTAGTGAGACTCAGCACTGCATGGAGAAGGCCCTTCCGTGAATGAAACATTTAATCTTCACAGAAAACTTGTGAGAAGAGGAAGCTAAGGCAGAGACAGGTTAATAAGTTGTCTACTGTCCTGTAGCTGGTAAAACGGCAGAACTGGGTTTCAAAACCAGATCTGTTGGCCCTGGAAGTGATACAATCACTGCACCAACATACTTCTTTTCATCCATGGCCTCAGGCACTTTCCAGCCTCCTGCTGCTGCTGCTAAGTTGCTTCAGTCGTGTCCAACTCTGTGAAACCCCATAGACGGCTCCCCCGTCCCTGGGATCCTCCAGGCAAGAACACTGGAGTGGATTGCCATTTCCTTCTCCAATGCATGAAAGTGAAAAGTGAAAGTGAAGTCACTCAGTCGTGTCCTACTCTTAGTGATCCCATGGACTGCAGCCCATCAGGCTCCTCCATCCATGGGATTTTCCAGGCAAGAGTACTGGAGTTGGGTGCCATTGCCTTCTCCTCCAGCCTCCTGAGGGAGAGATTTACAAGCAGAATAGTTGTGGTCACAGGTGCTACAGAGGAGTACAGAGACCTCTATTAGGAGGTCTGATCTCTCCAGACGTATATAATACCTCCAGGAAGCAAAGGATGGAGAATGCCACTGAGATTGGGGATGCCACTGAGCAAGAAGCTTGGCACAAAGGACCACATTAGGCTGGGCTCTGAGCTGGAAGAGCCAGGAGTGAGGTTTTGCCAAATTGTACATTCAGGTACCCTGTCAGGTAAAATACTTGCCTTCTAGCAAGAGAAGAACTGGCTGTGAGAAGCAGACATTCACTGAGGCAGGACAAAAAATCAGTCAAGCAGAAGATGGAGCTGAGGAGAATACACAGAAGGCAGCACGGAAAGTTAAAGATCTGGGCAACAGGAGAAGTGGGGGGCCCAAAGGATAGAGCAAGGGCTCAGTCCTAATACCTCAGCGAGGAGGTCTCGTGTACAGACTTCCAGAAGCAGAGGATGGAGAATAGGGAAAAGAGGCAGCCTCTGGAGGGGGAATGGAGAGGCACTTAGCAGCATGGATGAAAGACATAAATCCTCAGAATCAAGAATCACAAAGAGTCCCAAGCAGGATTAAAAAACATAATAATAAATCCACAGTAGGACACATCAAAGCCAAAATAGGAAAAAATAAAAGAGCTAAGAAAAAAAAAAAAAACGAGTTCTGGTCAAAAGAGACATGAGGGCATTCCTCGGGGCTGCGGAGCATCACCAGACAGCCACTCGGATCTCAGTGGACCGAGTTACCTGTGACCACTTCCCGCCCGCTCCTGGGGCTTGAAGACTCATGTCAGACAGCCAATACCTAGAGGGGAAGGTGAGGTGGAAAACCAGCAGGGAAGGCTCCCGTCCATCCCTGACAGGGGTCCAGCAGCACATACGCACGCCTTTGAGCTGCAGGAGAGGGTGTGGAAAGGGGTGAAGACTCATCACAGTGGCCCTGGGAGCATTTGCCGCTCACCTCTGGGGGATCCAGGCAGGAAGCCTCCCTTTTCCTCCCAAACACCCATGAGGGAAGATGGTCACGTACAGCCCCTGGCACCCAACGAGTGTTGTCAGGCCAAGAGCGAATGCTTATTGAGCACATACTACGCGCCAGCAGTCCATGTGGGCCGCACATTGCGCTCTCACTGCAAGCCTATGAGGAGGCATTATACCCCTGACCTTCTCAGGGTGACTCCCTTGCTAGGGAGGGTCACAGAGCCACCGGAATATGAACTCAAGCAGTCAGTGCTGGAGGCAGGGAGGGTCACAAAACTCTCGTTTCTTCTAAGGGAAATATGGAACTGACAAAGGTGGCGGCAGAGGGAGCACACAGAAATCCCGTTTTGGAGAAATGAATGGGCCTGTTTCAACCTTACGCCATAGAATCCAACTCAGCAGTGCTTACAGAGCACTCATTGTTTGTGAAACCTGCTTGGCCTCCCCTGGGGTGGCTTCAGGCCCGTCATGTTAGTAGTGCCCATGTTGTGTGCGATGGGGGAGCCCGAAGGTAGCCCTGTGTCCCGGGCGAGTTTCTCTCGTCTGCTGGCCCAGGAGCCAGCACCGCTCAGATGCAGCGACTTCCTCAGGCTCTGGTTTTTAAAGAGCCTTGGCTTGAAACTGTTCCATTTGGGAGGGTTTTTCCCTAGCATTTGGTATGGAATTATTACCAAATGCTAGAGAGGAACTCTGCCAAATGCTGTATATCAGCTAAAACCCAAACTCCTAAACAATGAAATATTTATAATAAAAACAGACCCCGGAGAGGGGCACAGACTGGGGTTCCCAGCTGGCGAGGGGCTGCCGGCTAAGGTGGCCCAGTTGGCCTTGCCTGCTGGTGCAGGTAGAGCCGCTAAGTGGCAGGTGCCAGGCAAGGCAGGTGTGGCTGGGCGAGGGGGCTCGGGAAGGCAGGAGAAGCTGGAGGTCTTGCAGCCCCCTCCTCAGAGAAGACACCTTCCCTCAAGAACCTGAAGATGTGGCTCAGCCTTTTTCTCCCTAGGGTCCCCCTCCCCGTCTTCCAGTGGGGAGCTTCACATTCAGCAGGCACTCAATAAATGCTGACTGCCTGTAAGCATGGATAATTCCAGTAACGACAAAGCCCAGCCCATCTGGAACCCACAGGGAATGAGATTGAGACAGTTGCGTTTTCCAGAAAGAGCCATAAATTACTTTCATGTAACATTTTCAGATGGAAATATTTCGAAGATGTGGTACACATTTCCTTTCTTTCTTACTTGGAGAATGTGGAACACCATTAACCTTTCCGTAATGGCTCAGGGTTGCCGCTGTGAACCTCAGATGCTGAGCGGGAGGTAACGCAGCCCTCGGGGCTCTGGAGGTGTGCAGGGGTATCTGCCCTCCACTAATGGCCTCAGACTGTGGAGCTTCTTCTGGCTTCTGGTCTATTTCATAGACCTTTTTGGGTTCTTCCAGTGTCCATCCTTGCCCACATGGTTGTCTCTGGCAGTCCTTTTCTCTCTTCCTAAATTACAATTTTTAATTGACTATGGACCAGAAACCAGAACTCTAGGCTTAACAGAGTTTTGTGTAAAGGAAGCATGCTTGGGCTGAGCATCTTAAAAGCCTGAGTTAAATCCAGAAACTTGAGGCTCCTGTAGTCACTGTCTAGGCTACTCAGAGTTATTCTTGCATTTCTTCCTGATTCACCACTGCAACTTGGAAAAGGCAGGTGACAGCTTGGAAAGCAACTACTCTTGTTCAGAGACGCTCAGGAAATTCCTGAGAATGCTGACTACCAATCTCTAAATATCCCACAGACATTAGACTTTGGAAACCTTTTCAAAACAACTGTACTTCTTAGGAGCTTTATTTTTAAACAGCAAGCAGAGCATGTGGGTTATTACTTCCCTACTTGGAAGACTGGAAACTGGGGCCAGGGAGCCATCAGAGGCCGACTGAACACCTTGGACACAGCGGTAGAGGCGAATCAGCTGGAATCTGAATGAGTCTGGATCGCAGGATGGAAAGCAGCATAGCCAAGTGGACATTGTAGGGGTCTGCTGCGGAGCCATTTAAGGCAGGGCTTCCCAGGTGGCACTAGTGGTAAAGAACCCACCTGCTAATGCAGGAGACATGAGATGCTGGTTCGATCCCTGGATCAGGAAAATCCCCTGGAGGAGGTCATGGCGACCACTTCAGTATTCTTGCCTGGAGGATTCCGCGGACAGAGGAACCTGGCGGGCTACAGTTGCAAAGAGTCGGACACAACTTAGTGACTGAGCACGCATGCAGTGCAGAGCTATTTACAGAGGCACAGGCAGGGCTGAGAGAGCCCGCGAAGGGTGGGGAAGTGCCCCAGAACTGGCCGCTCAGGAAGCTCCTACCCCCGCAGTGGGCACAGGGCTGCCACATGACAAGGACTCCATGCATGGCCAGGGGAGGGGACTGACTGCCTGAGGCCAGGTAAAGTCTGGGGTGGGGGCGGCCACAGGAGCGGTGCACAGCTAGAGGAGCTGAGAGCCTCTGTGCCCCAGCCTGCCAGGGGCATGACCCTTCCACACTCTTTGTGGGGCATGACATACCCCACACTCTTTCCTCCAGTGCTCCAGGCTCCTGCTGGTATCTCTCCCTGTGAACTGATCTCCAAGCAGGAGGAAAAGGGAGTTGGGGCAGGGAGTCCATAGAGGTCACCTTCCTGGGCCCAGAGTGGTGTGCAGAAGCGGGGACAGCAGACTCAGAGCAGCAGGTGGAGAAATCCTCACAGAGCCTGGTAGAGACAAGGCTGCCGCCCACTGAACAGCAATTCTGAAGACGTTTCCCTGTGGTCCACTGTACCCAGAGGCAACACACATACCCTTGTAGGAAGGACGATGAGACTGTTGTGAGCCCGCAGACCTGGCAGCCCCACTGAGGGACTGCCTTCTCTCTGCCCAGAGGGGAAGTCCTTGTGAGCCTTCGAGACCAAGCCAGGGACTTTTCACCCCATCTTCCCTTCAAGCTGCTGTGCTTAGCTGCAGAGGCTGGCCAGGACAGAGGCAGCTCAGAGCAGTGGGACATGCATGAATCTGAAAACGGGCACGCAGAGCCCTGGGGCTCAGCTCTCTCTAGTGAATATTCCTAGAGCTCCAGTGTCTGTGTCAGTAAAGTGGTGATAGTCCTGCACTGTCCCAGCTCTTGTGGGAATGAGACAGCAGACCAGGGAGTCCTTGACAGACTCAAAGGGACCACACAGCTGAGAGGTACTTGGATTGAAGTCCCCATTGCCTGAGGAAGGGTCAGCAGTGGTTCAGCAGCAAGCACGCTTCTTCCCTTCCTGGACAGGCCATTCGTTTCTGCCATCCATACTGGGCCGTGCTGGGCTCGGTGGTGGTGGAAGCTCAGAATCCAGAGTGGCCAGACCTGGGCCCTGCCCTGGCCCCATGCTCAGTGGTGGGAGTCCTTCAGGTCTCTGCCCAACACACCTGTGCAGGTGTCTCCCTGCTCCCAGGACCTAGCCTTCCCTGAACCTGAATTTCAGGTCTTGTACACTTAAAAGATTTGTTGATGTGCCTACTGTATAACATTTAGAAATCACTGGAATCTACCAAGAATTAAAAATTAAATCATCCATAATTTCATCATCAAGGATTGGGTGAATCCCCCCTCGTATGTTCTTGGAGTATTATATGTTTGTAACAAACGTATATATAATATCTGCCATGCAAAGAGGCTGCAAGGAAAATCATCACAAGTTAACAGTCCCTGTCCTCCAGTTAGTACACGGTGCCTATCACAGATCACAAACTTGCTTTAAACAAGAATGTATCTATATGTGTATATAAACTAGGGATTGTCTTGTGAGGAGTTTTCTACCCACTGTTTTTTTGCTTTCCCCATATGCTGTAAAATTGATCATACAGTTTTGATTAATGCAACTTCCCAAGTTATAAAACTCTCCTCTTTCACCTAACACTGGTATTTTGTGAAATGTGGAAATGGAGATTCATTTATTCATTCACTCACTCATGAAGCAGGTACGGAGTTTGTGAGGTGGCAGCCCTGTGCTCAGTTGCTGAGGATGCAAGTACTGATGGTCAAGACACAGCTAAGCCTTGACAGCTCTGGACTCAAAGCTGACAGGCGGGCTAAGGTGGGCAGCAGACCCCAGCACCTGGAGGCTGCGCTCGTGTAAGCCCCCAGCCTGACTCACCGGCTCCCCTTGTCCACACAGGGCCTGCCACATGGGCGCTGCCCCTTGCCCCGATGTGCTCCTGAGAGAACCTCTTGCAAACCCCACCTTCACTATGTCTGGTCCTGACGTTGCCCCTCTCATCCATATGGCCCCTCGGGCCCTAAAGTAGCCTCTCACAGGCCAGAGGCCACTCACAATGTTCAGGATTCACGTCATTAGTCTCATCTTTAAACTCCTGAATGGTGACTTACTTCAAGTCTCACAGGTACAGAACTGATCTTCAAGAGATAATCTTTAAAAAATATTTTTCTCTATGGATTAGCTTCCAGAATGTCAGTCCTGACCTGTTTCATTTTGTAAAGAAACAGAACACATTCTGGAGCCCGGTGGGAAAGCCAGACACAGTACCGTCCGGTCAACACTGTATCCTTTCTGTGGGTCTGTCTGGGTGTGCAGCTCTGTAGCCGCGGCCACTATACTTCCCTTGCGTGGCACAGTGGGAGATTTATTCCCCCTCCTGTTATGGGGTGCTTCTTGTCAGGCCTGGCTCTTGTAAGTGGTGAAAACTGCAATGTGTATTACCTAGAAAACTCTTACCTTCTCATAGCAATCACCACAAAGGCCAGGCAGACAGTTACAACAGAAAAATCTCCGGGTGTCAGTGTGAGATGACTTGACTCCCAAAGTGGCATCTGAAAAATAAGTTCCAAGGGTCTAGTGTATAGCATGGTGACTGTAGTTAAGAGGACTGTGTTGTGTACTTGGCTTTATTTTCTTGGGCTCCAAAATTACTGAGGACAGTGACTGTAGCCATGCAATTAAAAGATGCTTGCTCCTTGGAAGAAAAGCTATAGAGTGTAATAAAAAGCAGAGACATTACTTTGCCAACAAAGGTCCATCTAGTCAAAGCTATGGTTTTTCCAGTAGTCATGTATGGATGTGAGAGTTGGACCATAAAAAAGGCTGAGTGCCAAAGAATTAACGCTTTCGAAGACTGGTGTTGTGGAAGACTCTTGAGAGAGTCTTGGACTGCAAGGATATTAAACCAGTCAATCCTAAAGGAAATCAACTCTGAATATTCATTGGAAGGACTGATGCTGAAGGACCAATACTTTGGCCACCTGGTGTGAAGAGCCGGCTCCTTGGAAAAGTCCCTGATGCTGGGAAGGATGAAAGATTGAGGGCAGGAGGAGAGGGTTGGATGGCATCACTGACTCAGTGGACATGAGTTTGAGCAAGGTCTGGGAGATGGTGAAGGGCAGGGGAGCCTGGCACACTGCAGTTCATGGGGTCACAGAGCGTTGGACAAGACTTAGTGACTGAACAACCAGAACAACATATATCAAATCATCTTAAACTTACGCAATGTTACATGTCAGTTATATCTTAATAGAGCTGGGAAAGATGCCTCTGACTTCATGGGGTGCCTGGATGTGTCTCACTCCAGAGGATTCCTAGTGCTGCCGTCACAGCTCTAGCCGAGAACAGGTGCTTGTGAGGGAGGCATTGCAGGGCTCGGGGTATTCACAGGGATGCAGTCACAACCTGATTGTCCTGTTAATTTCTAGCTATGCTAGTGACTGCACTGATTAGTACTGCTGGAAAACTGGACTTTCTTATTCTAGCAACTGTGTTCCCACCAATCAACATCAGGAAGGTCAACGTCACTGCTGCACTTGTAAAAAGATGAATAAGTAATTCATAAAATATTCACCCATGGCCTATCAAGAATTCCACAGATACTAGAGAACAGAGGCAAAGGGCAAGAGTGAACCCAAACTCAATGTGGCCTCAAAATCAGTTCCCTTTTTATAAATGTGTGACCTGCAAATGCCTCCCGGACAAGAGACTGTGCGTTCTCCCCCAGGCTGCTCTGCAGATACGTCTGTGACAAGGCTGGGGAGTTTCAGGAAGACGGGGTGAAGTTGGAGTGCGGCCATTCTGGACCCACAAACTCAGATCTGATATTCTAAATTTTTTACTGACAGGACGTACCCTGGATGCTGTGGGTGGGCGTCTCTTTTCCTGTTAAGAATGGATGCCCTCTGCAGAAAGGACCGCTTGCAGGTGGCCTGCATTGAGGGGTGGAGCAAGTTTAGGGCTCCCACGGCACACTGGAAGTGAACACCACTGAGAGGTCTCCAGAGCACTGAGCTACTGGAGAGACGAGTGTGGGACACTGTCTTATTCTTTTTTGATGGAAAAGCACATACAAGATATTTACATATCATTGGCAGGTGTAAGTCAGTGCTTACTTTGTAGCAGGCATTGCACTAAAGGTTAACTCCCTGAGTTCTCCAAAGAAGCCCATGAGATAGGAGCTCATTATTTAGACTGGAGGTCAAGGCGCAGGGGAGTTAAGTCAATTTCCTAAGGTCACACAGGTCTAAGGTTGCAGAGGTGGGATCTGAATCCAGGTGGTCTGGCCATACAGCCCATGCTCAGCAACTGTAGGAAATTCCTCCCCATTTCTCCTTTGGAGCATCAGTAAAATCATTCCCAGTGGCAAGATGGCCCGGGAGTGAGCAAGGAGAGAGAGGGTCTGGAGACAGTTTCTGAGTGGGCAGCTGGAAGGAAGGTTGGACCAGGCTCCTGCAATGACATCTCACTAATACTGGCTGGATATAGACCCCCACTGGACACAGCTCATATGAGGAATGAAAACCAAGAGATACAGTGTTTCAATTGAAGCCCAGAAGGTCCTACCTGTCCCCTGATGGGGACTGAGGGACATATAACGGGTTCTAAAGCTGAGAGGTGAGTCTGAGGGTAACGGAAACCTGCTGAAAATTTCACTCCACCATCAGAATTAGAAGGCCAAACTATTCACAACAAATGTATCTACCTAAGGGTTAATATTCTTTTATGAGTTTTTAAGTCCTAAAGTTTTTCCCCTTCCCTGACCCTTAAAAGGCAGGAAGAGACATGAGTGGGGATGTACATGTTGGGGGAGGGGCCTTTCTGGAGAGTTGGCAATGTCATGAGGAGCCTCAGAACCCTCCATACCCACTGACCCAGTAACTTCACCTTCAATGACTGATACTAAGAAAATGAACAGAGATGCAAACAAAGGTTCCTTTTGAGAGAACAAAAAAAAATTAGAAGCAGTTTAGATTTTCCAAAATAAGAGATTGTTTGAATAAATTTTTGTTGCGTCCATTTGATGGAACATTATGTAGCCATAAAATCATGTTTTCAAAGGATATTTAATGATGTGGGGAAATACCTTGTGCTACAAGGATAGAGAATAAAAGCAAGACACAAAATTTTTATACAGAATGATTCAAAGTTTGTATAAACTAGAAATGTGCAGAAAAATGCTTGGAAGGAAAAGCACAAAAGGCTGACAGTGTGAGATTGAGGGATATAATTGTCTTCTTCATATATTTCTGTTTTCTAATTATTCTTCAATGTGTATTGAGGGTTACGTTCTATCAGGAAAATAACTATTCTTTTTTTTTTTTCTTTGTCATGAGAACACAAGCTTTACTCTTTGAATTTTCATATATAACATGCAACAGTATTAATTATTTTATCATCTTGTGGATTATATCTTCAGTATTTATAACTGTTGCAACTAACTTCTAGTGATGGCAACACAGTTTAAGCCATGCTTTCATGTATTCATTCACTCATTCAAGGAGTCAATAAAAGTTAAAACAGTACCTGAACATACTCTGAACTATTTGTGTTTTTAGAATTAATTTTTTCACTCGTTTCATCAGCACTCTCCACATGCCCCATATTGCCAGGGGCTGGGCCAGGCCTGGGCTCTAGCAGTGAAGCAGGCTTGAGTTCTGCCTTCTTGAAGCTTGAAGCCCTGGGTGGGGAGGGCCCTCCCACAAATGTTTACAGCCAATGGGAGGGCCCCATATTGGGACCCTTAGAGCCAGAGATGGGCTGGATAAGCTGCAGCAGACATAACTGTCTCAAATGTTCACTCCGATGAACAGGTTCGTCCTGTCACTAGAGTGGTCCCATACTTGCCTTCTCATACCCTTAATGTTAGCCCACCAGTTTCTACTCTACCAAATGACCTTCCCATGAACAGGCTGCAAAACACTCGAGGATTCTGGAGCCCTCACGGGATTCTAGAGCACTCAGAAGCACTCAAGAATCTTGGGTGCAAGTGTAGACATAGCCTGTCAGAGACTCTCCAGAGATTCAAGCAGACTCTCTGAGCTAGTCCTCCCGTTTCCTTGGTGACACACCATCTGATTCCACTTTCTTTCCCTCCTGGAGCCTGGCACCATCAGCACACCTTTGACCCTCACTCTCGTATCTTCCTCTTATGATTCTCCAAGATCCATACAACTCAACTCAGCCCTTTGGATCAGGATTTAAAAATGAAGTCTCCAGAGCAATGTCACTTCTCAGGCCTAACCTGTTACTGGCACCCCCTCCACCCGCCCAGATCACTGCCCATCCTGAGCTCTGTGGTCTGTGCCCTTGACAGGTTCAGAGAAGGCTTATGAGGGTTCTGAATACTGGCCAGAGTCAAGGGACTTGCTTTTTGCCTAAATTTGGTCTTTCTCATTTGTTTTCCAGTTGCTTCCTTGCAGGTGGTGATAAGGCTCAGTGTAACCTTGACAGTAACCTTGAGGATCATTTGTGATAACTTTGTATGACCTGTGGGACCAGGTCACATCTCCAAGTCAAACACTAGCTATATATTTTCTGGAAAACTGTATTTTTTCAATATTTGGTCCCGTTTGTTTCTAGTGCCAAAAAAAAGAGTGTACCTCTTCCTAAGGTAAAATCAGGACTAATAATTGGAACTTGGGAAAAGCAGGGGTCAGGTCATGGCTGTGTGCTGCACTGGGGGACACATTCACAGCATGGATGGGGAGCACTCTGGTCATTGACATCATATCTTATGAAAAGTAGCTCTTGAATCACCACCAGTAGTTTCATTTCATAATTTGATACTTTGTTTAACTTGTAGCCTCAAAGCCGCCCAGGTTTAGAGATTATGGGCTACTTAATGGACTCCGCCCGCTTTTTGAACTGTGGTGTTGGAGAAGACTCTTCAAAGTCCCTTGGACTGCAAGGAGATCCAACCAGTCCATTCTAAAGATTAGCCCTGGGTGTTCTTTGGAAGGAATGATGCTAAAGCTGAAACTCCAATACTTTGGCCACCTCATGCGAAGAGTTGACTCATTGGAAAAGACTCTGATGCTGGGAGGGATTGGGGGCAGGAGGAGAAGGGGATGACAGAGGATGAGATGGCTAGATGGCATCATTGACTCGATGGACATGAGTCTGAGTGAACTCTGGGAGTTGGTGATGGACAGGGAGGCCTGGCCTGCTGCAATTCATGGGGTCGCAAAGAGTCAGACATGACTGAGTGACTGAACTGAACTGAACTGAATGGACTCTCCCCATGCTAGCAAACATAGCACAGGCCATATTTTGGCCAGAAAGCCCAATAGCTTTATGTCTTTCTCCTCTGAAACCTGAGAATTGATGGTAGCTTTTGTAGATTACTGCAGGGCCCAAAGTGGCCCAAAGTTGTTGCTCCAGTATCTACCCAGAAAGTTCCAGCTCCACAGTTTTGCAAAGGAGCAGGAATGCAGAGCTGTAATTGTATCTAACAGGGCTCAGCGAATTTTCCTGGCCTTTGATTAATTTATACAAAGACACCATGAAGATATCCAGGTTGGTCCTGCTTTAAAATATATGCCTGAGGTAGGAAAATTACAATTATAAATAAATTATCATTGTTATTTAAGGACATGACCATTCACTTCATAAAAGACATCTGTTGAGACACCTCAAATAACCAGCTCTTCCAGTGCTGGTTGAATCTCCCAGATTCAATTTACAAAAATTTAATTTACAAACCTCTTTTCTGGAACAGAGCTATTATGAAGCAGGGCACACCTGTAGTGTTAAGAGAATCCTGGCAGTTTCTCTTTTTTTCTGGGAAGAGGATCAGGAACCCCACTTTTGCTTTTCGCCCCTTGCTCCAGCGTTGTTTCTGAGCACTCTGGTCCCTGGCCCAAGGGTTCGTTGTTTTCACCAGCTGCTAAGTGTATCAGGCTTCATTCTGTGGCAAGTGACAGAAGAGCCAAAGCAAACTGAATTAAGTTAACAAAGGAAATTTATCAGCTCACAAAACAGAAAGGGGCAGAGGTGGAGCTGGCTTCAGGTGCGGCTGGATTTAGGGCTTAAACGTAAGCAGGACCACTTCTCTGTTTCTGTCTGCTACCTGCTGTGTTGGCACCATTCTCCAGCTTCTCTTGGTGGCCTCCACAAGCTCTCCATCTCTCCTCGCTTGGTGTGGGATTGGAGACCACAATGCTACAACAGTTCAACTTCTCCACTGGCACCTAGTTTTTTGTTTTTGTTTTTTTTAAATCTGAGATTCATTCTGATTGGGCCAGCTTAGGTCACATGGCTATTCCTGAACCAATCACAGAGCCCAGAGAGATATGATGCACTGATTGGTTGGGACCTGAGGCAGGTCCTCCACCCAGATGCCGTCAGGGTGGGAAAGGAAGGTAGGTGCTCTACTGGAAGAAGGTGCTGTTTTGCCGAAATAAATGTTCCTGTGTTGACTTCTTTCCCCTGTGGAGAAGCCAGAAGAGATGTGTGGCCTTTTAGAGGAATCAGTGAGAGAGCAACACTTTGGATCTTTCAAGGGTGCGCTTAAAAGGGGATGCTGGAGAAGGTAAAGAGTGGCCTGACTGACCTTTGTTTAGGGTTTCTGTGGCCAGGAATCAATAGTTCAAGGCAGAATAGCCTTGTGGGTCAGATCCTTCCCAACTTCTTCTTGTTCAGGGTTCACCTCTTCCATCTGTAAGGGCCCCGCTCTGAACCCTGCTCTCAGGGAAGTCTTTGAAAGCTCACGATTCCTGAGGTGTCATCACTGAGAAGGCTGCTCCATAGCTCCCACGGAGAGAGACACCCTGGCTTAGTAGCATCAAAACTTTTCAGCCAGGGGAAGGGAATTTCCCTCAAAGTTACTGGGAGGCCCAGGAGACCTCCCCGAGTGAAGGAGAGGACTACTTAGGTGAAGGCCTTCTGAGCCAACTGAAGTTAAGAAGCAGGGACTCTCCATGAGAATCAACTCCCCACTGAACACATCTGCAGATCTCTTAGCATCTTTCTTCTGCTTGGAAAGGTAGACCTGAAGGAGACTACCATTTTCTTAGAGTGCTGATTCTCTGTGATCATGGGCTTTACAGATGTTGGAGATTTTACAGTGGGGAAAGTGAGGTGTGGGGTGGAGGGACTTGGCCCCTCTATTCACGAGCGTTCTGGCTTATCCTTTCACTCCAGAGCCCAAGCAGCCCTCTTTGAATGCTTTCCCCTATGGATCAGTCTTTCAGTCACAAGCCACGGCCACCTCAATGGCTAGTTTTTAACCTGTTGATACTATGGGGGAAGCAGAGAGCTATGAGGATCAGAGGAGAGTGAGGGGAAAAGAAGATACGTAAATATGGAAACAAAAACCACTGCTGTTGTCACAGGAAATGCAACTTGAAACTAGTGGCTGGGTAACATTTTATGAATCACTGTAAGGCAATGGCACCCCACTCCAGTACTCTTGCCTGGAAAATCCCATGGACGGAGGAGCCTGGTAGGCTGTAGTCCATGGGGTCGCTAAGAGTCAGACACCACTGAGCAACTTCACATTCACTTTTCACTTTCATGCATAGGAGAAGGAAATGGCAACCCATTCTAGCGTTCTTACCTGGAGAATCCCAGGGACGGGGAGCCTGGTGGGCTGCCGTCTATGGGGTCACACAGAGTTGGACACGACTGAAGCGATTTAGCAGCAGCAGCAGTCACTTTTGAGAATCTAATGAAAGAAGTCAGAACCCGTCTATTGGCTTGAGAAGTATTACTTCCAAAGGAGGTACTCTAAGAGGCCAGGTGCTTGTTGTGAGGTGCTGATATGGCTCACATATGGTGTGACTCCTCCAGACCTTGCTTCTGAGCTGGTCTGAGAGTCAGAAGAGAACTCACCTCACCACCACAATTTCACCCCCAGCCACTATCCACCTAACTCACCAGGCCAGGCTCCTGATGACTTTCTTCAGTTTCAAGAAATCAAAAGGCTGACACCCTCCCTGAAGAAGACACTGCAGGAGTGGCAAGCCCGGGCCAGAGCAGGGGCGGCTGAGGCGTTGTCTCTGCAGAGTGCTGTGAGGATTGGCGAGTGCAGGAGTCCCTGATGTAGGCCTTGGGTGAGCCTCTGGGCATCGCTGCTTCAAGTCGAGCCTCAGGATTCCAGCCCTGGCCGGGAGCAGTGAGAAATACTCCAGCGTTTGGAGAGGAGGAGGCGAGGGAGTCAGTGACGAAAGGCTTGCCAGGGCAGGACCAGAGCCAGGGAAGAAGGGTAAGGAGGGTGAAAAATCCCCGACAAGATAAAAAGAAGTCCCACAGATTGTGGAAGTGGCCACTAAACACATAGGGTATGGAGAATCGATGAGTGAACTGTGCTTTAGTAGGATGGAGGTAGCCTTCAGGTTCCGGCCTCTGGAGGACTCCAGGCCTCTGTCCATTGCCCAGAGTCCCTCAACCCTCACCTTGACGCGCGCCCACAGCAAGCGCTGACTGCCTAAGTCAGCCAGGGCTTGGCCAAGGCAGCCGGCCCGAGTCCTCGAGAAACGCAGAGAGCGCGGGCGCCGACAGGGGGCGCCGGCGAGCACCGGCTCGAACCCTCCGTGGGGCTCAGGAGGTGCCGCGCGGCGGCCTCCGGGTGGTGGGCAATCTCTGTCCTGCCTGCTCTGGCCCGTTGGGCTGCAAACCTCGGTGGCCTCCGTGCGCACCAGTTGAGATCCCATAGGCCGCCTGGAGCGCAGTCCTCCAGAAATGCATGGATTCTAAGGGCCGCGGGCGCCTCTGGCTTCCTGGTCTGGAAGGGGCACCCCGGATCTGGCGGCCACGATCCGGACCTCACCGAGCTGGGCACCCCGGAGAGCCCCAGTACGTACGGTGCCAGGATGCACGGCCTGACTCCCTGCTTCCCATGGCTCAGGCGGGGCTGGCGGCTCGAGGGTTAAAAGGCGACTGCCACCCCCATTCTCTTGGGGGGAGAAAGTGCCTTTTCTCCAAGTCCATATGGCCACTTCCTTTCGACCTGCTCGGCCCTGCTCCCCTCTTTGTCCGAGCTGTCACTTATAAAGAATCACTTGACTTACAATAACAGGTTCAAAAGACGACAGAGTATAATCAGTTGATCCAAGAAGAATTGAAATAAAGAACACCCCACTGCTCCAGCTATCATTCCCATAGAGATAGTGATATCATTGATGTGATTGCGATGCTAATTTCTATACAAGAGGGAAAAAAAAAAAAACCTTGTATTTTGGAATTTGTTCAAAGAGAATTTCAGACACATCAGATTGGAAAATGCAGATTGAATTCCTAAACTTTTTGGGGGTAGGCAGGGGATTTTATAAAAGACCACCACTGCAGAGATATGAGAGATAAGTGGACTTCAAGAATCTCATAGGACTAGCTTGTTTGGGGGAACTCTGATTCTCCTGGTCCCCAAAGTCCTGGAGAGAGAGAGTGAGAGAGAGGAAGATGTGCTGGGTTCTCAAGGCAGAGTCCAAGGGCGGTGCAGCACAGACCAGGCTGGGTGCCCACCCACAGAGCCCCTGTCTGGGGGGATCACCCGCAGTGAGGTGCAATGGCCAGGTGCCCTGGGAGGCTGGGTCTCTGCCTGTTACCTGAGATCCCAGTTCTTGCCCACTGCCAGGTTGGTCTTCCAGTGTGAAGTTTTCTTCATCTCACCCCACTGTTGGACACGTTCTTTGCAGCTAAGTGGTCCCTCCTCTAGGAAGGGGTTGGCGATGGGGAGGCTGTGTCGTGCTTTTTCTGTATTTTTGCTTTTTCTGTATTGTGGTGCCCTGGTTTAAACCTTCCAGTCAACTAAGGGAAACTCAGTCTGGGCAGGCTGGAACAAGTCTTACCTGAATCAATGTTTTAAGTGTCCCTGTGGCTTGACGTTTTGAATAATCAATCAGTCTCCATCATTTCTTAATCATGCACAACACAGGCCTCTCTCCAGTCTCTCTCTCCTCCCCCACCTCCTTCTCTCTCTCTTTTCCCCTCTCTCTCCCTCCCTTTCTCCTTCTTTGTCAACTCTTTTGGATCCTGTGTTTCTGCTATTAACATGCCCCAATGTCACATGCGAGCCTTTTCTTTAAAACAAGCTCCTCATTGGTGTATCTGGATACTTCTTTTATTATTATTACTGAATCTTTTTTTTCCCCATAATGACACCAGAATCATTATATAATCCCATAACAAAGAGGCTTTTGAGGCACCAGCTTTTGTCAACTCTAGGACAGAGAATCCATAATTGCATTATTCAGCTTTTTCCCCCCTTCTTCCCCCTCTTCCTTGCTTCACAGAAACCCAACCTCAAGCATCACTCACATCTCTACCTTGTTACCTCGCCTTATACTATTTACCAAAGCGTTTGCCTTGAGGACCAGTATTTGCAAAGTTGCCTTAAAAAAGTTATTTTGTTTGATAATTAAGTCCTGGAGCCCACCGCGTGATGATTATTCTGGACCCATAAGGCAGAGAACCTGCGTGACGTTTTTCTCGAAGTTTAATTACCGTATGCTAATTTCCTTGCCTACTACGTGATTAATTAAAATCATATTTTCATAATCATTTGGCACTAGTATTGTTTTAGAATTATCATGATCTCCTAAATAGTGTCTGTAAATAAAGTCGCCTCTAATGGCAGGCGCGGGAGGCGAGGCTGACGACCTCTCCGTGTTTGTATCGCGGCGATTGGCAACATAACTGCCTTATTTACATTAAATACGCCACAAGGTTACAGCGCGGATCAACGTCATTTGATCGCTGATGACTCCCTTAAACGCCCGGGCTGTGACTGATTCTCCGCGTCCCGCTGTCCACCGAGATTCACCCGGGAGTTTTTTTTTTTTTTTTTTTTCCCCCAGAAAAGAAACAGACTTTAAATAGTTTCAGGAGCAGGTAAGAATTACGCTTTTTCCTCTCCCCTTTTCCGTCTCTCTCTTCTCTCCCTCCGTGGCAATCTCTCTCTCCCTCTCGGCTGGATAAAAAATTCTTTAGTCAAAGGCAGGAATGCAAAGTAGTGACAAGCGAAGGGGCTGATATATGTCTCAGTAACGAGTCTGACAATCAGAATGTAGCTCTTGGAGAATAGATAGATTTTAATAAGTGTGTTTACATGAGCTCAAGGTCAGAAGCAAGCTGCGCTGTGTTAAATGGTTTCTTAGTTGCTAGACAGAGAGAAAAAATGGACGATCACACACCATTCTTTGTAGATTATTATATCAAGGGTTCAGTCTCTGGCTCATCAAAGCTAAATGCCGCAAGACCTATCTAGTTGCTGTGAATTATGCCAGGGCGACAATGGAGAGCGTTTTTAATGGTACAATGCATTTCACCTACCAGATAGGGGGAGGCCGAGCCGGGGATGGGGATGTCTGCTGGGGCTGGGTGATGAGTATCAATGAACGGGGCGATTCTGAAAAGAGGCAGACGAAAATCGAGCCCGCCCTGCCCCGGCTGGGCTGGGAACAGTTCGCAGGGCTCTGCCGAGTGGGCGAGCGAGGCGCGCGAGCAGGGCGCCCGTCCCCCCTCAGCCCCGGAAAATGATCAAGTCAATCATGTGGACATGTTTCATTATTCATTGAACACAATCTTTTACAACGCTCCGTTTACGTGCCCGAGTTTGCTCCCGACGCCCGCGTTTCAGTGTTTAAGGTAAGGAAAACAAAGGTGGGGGGGGTCTCGGGGCGCGGCGCGGTGGGGGTGGGGGGCCGGGGGAGGCGCGGCGGGGGGGTGGCCCCGGCGTCCGGGCGGAGGCAAAGTGAGTTCGGACTCTTGGCGCGGCCCCCCCGTCCCCTCCCCCTCCCCATCTCCGCGAGGCCTGCCGCCGGGTTCCTTCTCGCCCCACCGCGATTAAAAAATATGGTCTAATTAAATATCCGTGGCTGTGACGTTGGCGAGAGAAGCTGTCAGCGGGGGGGGGGGAAAGAGGAAGAAACCGAGAAAGCGGCGGCGGCCGGGCATCGAAGGGCGCTAGAGAACTTCGGCGGCGAGCGGGACCCGCGCCTGGGCCGCCGCCTCCCCCGCCGCGGTCCCGGGACCGTTACTTTGAAAAGGAGGCGCCGGGCCTCGCGCCGGGCGCGCCAGCGGGACCCCGCGCCCCGCTCCGGGCCCAGCCCGCGCCCCCCAGCCGCGCGCGGCCCGCGAGCCGCTCTCGGCCCCGGGAAACTTTCACAAGGGTCTGGGGGGTGGGGGGCGAGTCTGTGAAGACTGGGAGCCCGGGGCCGCGGAAACTTCTGCTCAAGTGACTTTCCCCATTTTCTCCTTTGCCTGAGAATCGTGCGCCCCTCGCTCCCTTTCTTCCTTCGCGGCTCGCTGCGGGATTCCGGCCCCGCCGCCGGGGGGTAGAAAGGGTAATTTGTAATTTTTTTTTTTAATCAAAGTTAGCCGATGCTTACAGTGTGTCAAACTCGCGGGCGCCAAGGGCCGCGGAGACCTGCCATTTTGTGTTTTCATTGGCCTCCTGTACCCGGGGAGTCGGGCGAGGCCAAGGCCGGGGGCTCGGTAGGGCCGGGGTGTCAGGGTCCGAACTCGCGACCCCAGGAAAGGCCGTGGCGCCTTCCAGCGCAGGTGGTGACGGCAGCACCTGCCCCAGCCTATCCCAGGCTCGGGGGGCCAATCCTGGGGCCAAAGATAAAAATAAAGAAATAAATAAGTAACAGGTTATGGAGGGAGCTGAGCCGGCCAGCCCAGGGCTGGAGAAATGAGGCCAATCAGAGTGAGGGAGTACGGGCGTGGGGGCTTAGGAAGGCGTGGAGACGGAGGGTTGGGGGCGTCTGGGAAGAGCGCAATTTGGGGGAACGGAATCCCCAGGCCAGATGTATGACTGGGAGGAAAATGATCTTTGCTGATAAACCTTTCTGTTTGCTTCAAGACATTTTTTGAAGATGAAGAATTGAGGAAAACAGTCGTAGGCGGGACCAGGATGTATTTTAGGCAAAAAAAAAAAAGGGGGGGGGAGCTTTTCTTTGATGATGAGTAGGAAAGTGTCCAGATCTCGACGCGCCCATCTGTTGCAGTTTTGCAAATAATTTAAAATATAGATATCTGTATATAGATGGATGTGTGTGAAGTGGAAGGTGGAAACTCAGGCGCTGGGAAGTTAGGAAAAAGAAAGAAAAGGGGATTCGGGGGCAGAGATTTGTCCTCAGCCCACTCTTCTGAGAAAACTCCTGCAGGGCTTTCTTTGGGGACAGGTGGAAAGTTGTCTCCCCTCCTTTTCCCACTTCTATATTGTGAACGTTCCTATGTCCGCCTCTCGGCGAACGTGCACACAACCCCCGAGTTAGGTGGAAGGTCGGACGATCAATTGGGGGTGGGCTGGGGACCGCGCAGGCCTAAGCAAAGAGCGGGGGCGAGGAGGGGCAGGGCGGGGTCCCAGCCCCGCGCTCCGGTCGCAGCCACGGCTGGGTTTTGTTTGCCGGATATTGTTATGTCTAACGAGTGCCTCACAGGAGACGTGATTTGTCAGCCGCCTTCGTTTTCACTTTACCAGAAAATACGGCGGCTGCGCGGCGTCCTGGCCTGCGGGTCGGGGAGCCCGCGGGCGCTGGTGGGCGCGCAAGAGTGCGTGCGGGTGGGAGCGAGCGGCCGGCCGGTCGCTGGTAGGGGCAGTGGGCCGGGCGGGGTGAGTGCGCGCGCGGTGCCGGCCTCGGCTGCTCCTGCGCCTTCTCCCGGCAGCCGCCGCCGCTGTGCAGTTTAGCAGAAAACCGACAGGGGCCGCGTTTGCTGAGCGCATCCGGCCGCCGGGCAGCCCGAGCGGGCCGCGGGGCCCGGCTGGCCGGTGTAGACTCAGGGAGGGGGTTGCGGGGAGGACAGGCGGGGAGGGGCGCGAGAAGCAGGCTGGGCCCGAGCGCTCTCCACCGCCAGTGTCCGTTGTCCCCGGTGTCCCGGGCGCGTTGGGCAGCCCCTGGAGCCCTGGCCTTGCGCCCCCGCTCCCAACCAGGGCTTAGGTGAACTTGGGGTGGGGTGAGCGTGCGTGCGTGCGTGCGTGTGTGTGTGTGTGTGTGTGTGTGTGTGTGTGTATGTGTGTGTAGGGGGCGGGGGGGGGTAGGTTAGACTGGGAACGCACTGTTTTCTTTTCCAGTTTGATATTAGCAACTGGATTTTTACTTTGAGACCGGCTTTGCTCACTGCTGGGGTTGGGAGGGGGCGATCTTTTCCCATCACTCACATCTTTGTTCATTGTTCACTGAGTGGAAGGCAGGCGACTTAAAGAGACGAAAGAGGAAAAAGAGGGGGAGCAAGAAGAGGGAAGGAAGAGAGGCGCGGGGAGAGCGTCCCCGCCCCCGCCCGGGTCGGGTTGGACGGTGAAACAGTAAACCCGCGCACGGAGGGTCGCCAAGAAAGTGGACATTACCGCTTTAATTAACTTCGAGATGCTCCGGCGGCGGGACCTGGCGTAGCCGTGACGCGCCCCCATAAATCTGCCCGGCCCGGGGCTGCTCCGAGAACTCGTACAGTAGCGGCGTCAGACTCGACGCGCGCCTCCCAGTCCGGAGCCTATTTGCATAATTGGATCTTTTTTTTTTCTTCCTTTTTTTCCTTTCCCCTCATTCTCCCTCCCTGAAACTTGTTTGAAAACCCGAGCGAAAACTGCGACGACCTGCACGCTCAAAAGCAAGTGCCAAGTAAGTGCCCTGCCGTGGCCTCGGTGCGCCCCGAGGTTAGCGCGCAAAGCAGGCGAGCGAGGTGCCCCGGTGCCGTGCGCGGCCAGCGGGCCTCGGCGGAGGGCTGCTCGCTGGCGGGAGAACTGCAGCCGCCGACTCCGGCGCTCCCGGCTAGCAGCTTGCACAACTTTTCCCCCCCTCTGTCTCCCGAGTTTTCGGGTCAGGTGAGGTGTTTGGGCCAGGCGTGTACCTGTAGCGAGAATCGGGAGGCGATCATTGGGACGCGGTGGAGTTGGACATCCCGGGTCCGGGCGGGTAGTCGGTCCCCGCCGCGGTGGAGCGTAGAGCTGCGAGCCAGAGAGCTAGCCGGGCCGGCTGCTAGTCGCGCCGCGCCGCGTCTGCAGCTCGTCGCCAAATGCCTCCCCCATTATTCTAAGGTTTGTGTCTCTGGCTCTGTGTGTGTGTGTGTGTGTGTGTGTGTGTGTGTGTGTGTGTGTGTGTGATCGGCTGTGCTTTAAAAAGAGGAAAGCAAGCACAAGAAGAGCAAGAAGGGTTTCTCCCTTATCTCCTTCCCTCCCCCCCCACTCCCATTTCTCTGGCATCATTTATTTCTAGTGCTCGAAGGAGAGTGTGCAGGGCTTCTTTACTAAAGACAGAGTCACCGACAGACGGACAATTCTGTTGGAAATGCCATAAATTCTATAGCCAAAATGTAGCTACATTCATAAAACAGCAGCCGTGACCTGTCCAGATAAGTGATTTTATAATATCTCAAATTTTATTAAAAACACAATAGTGTATTATTTATTTACAGTGTTCAGAACCTGGGGAAAAGTAGATTTTCTTGGGAGAAAACTGTGACCCTAGTTTCTGTTTGGTAGGAAATTTGCTGGCAGCTCGGCCCACCAGCCTGACGGGAAGGGGCAGGGGACTCAGCTTTGGCCTGGGGAGACGCAGGGGCACAGCGGGCAACCCTCCGGCCTCTGCTTGGGGAGAGCCTAAGGCTTCTGGCTGAAGGCTGCTTTAGTTATGATGTCATTCTGATAGCAGAGTGCAAATGTCTCCTGATTCCACCATTAACCGCCTGGCTGATTTGCTTGGTAATGATAGCACTGCCGTCCAGCGCTTTGACAAATGCAGGCCCGCAGAGCCCTAGGAATTAACTTTTCCCCCCACCGAGGAAGAAGTGAGCTGCCAGAAGTCTCACTACTGGGACCCTGACTTGAACTTGGTAGTGCTTGAATCCAGACACTAACAAGGATGACAGGCCCTTAGATTGAGGGACCCCTGTTTTCCTAAAGTTTGGAAAACTTTTAGAAGGCTTCAGTCTACAGAATACCCTTAAGCTGGTAACGCTTGATTTGGGTTGTGACCAGGCAGAGACATTTTTTTGATCGTGGATGGCTAGGACCCCAGGTCTCTCTGGGGCCATGGCATAGAAGAGGAGATTGTGACATCTGCTTCCTACCTTCAGTCCCTTAACTGTGACTTTATGTTAATATCACTGCAAGTAAACCGGATTTAGTGTGGATTTTTAAATAGTGTACAATGATTTAAGATTTCTTTTGATTTACTGTTCAAATGAAATTTGCATAAATGTGATGAAAATGAACTTAACATCTGGGCATATGAAAAAAGGTTAGTACCTCATATGTCATCTGCAGAGAAAGTCTTTAAAATGCTTTCACCCTAAACTGGGTTCGGGGAAACAGTTCCTGGAGACATAAATGGTAATTATGGAAAACCTGGAGAAAGCGCTTTCAATAAATTTGCATTCTCTTGGACCACTGCTCTGAAAACCCATCTTGTTCTGTGCCTGGAGTGCTTAACTTCTGAGCAAGCTTGAGATCTCACAACTCAGCAAGTTAACTGCTGGCTGGGGCTGTCTTCACGGAAGACATAGGGCAGAATAAGAAGAGACAGTCACGCTGCTCTGGTCCAAGCCGGAGGCCAGTAACCCCCATTATGAGAGAGGACAGGGAGGTAGCCAGGATGTGCAGCCCTACTAACCACAGCTGCCCATTGGGTACTGAAGGCAGTGCTGAGATGTAGAATCATTCATTGCCTGCTGAGCTCCAAAAAGCTGACAGATTAGGTTGTCTACTCTGCCTTAGGTAACCAAAGAAATTTCCACCAGATCAGACCTATAAAATCCAAGAGCCCGTTCAAATGAACTCTGCACTTCACCTTTCTGAGCCAGAGAAACTTATCTCTGGCATAAGGGAATCTGAGTAAAACAGCCTTTCCCAAATGTGGTTGCCTTTTGCTCAAAAGTTGGCTGTGAATGGCACAGGTGTTTTTAAAGTGCCTTGAATGGAAGGGGGAAAAAAAGACAGCAATGATGCTCATGAGAATATAGATGAACTTATTTTTTTTAAAGAAGAGGATCATAAAAGAAGAAAGCAAATAGATTTATTTTTCCAGTTTGAATGAGGACAATTATAGCTTTTTAACGTCTTTGGATTTAGTGTTTTTAATAAGCCTTTTAAGTAAGCTGAAATATCAGCTTGCATTTTGTTCTCAGCATTATTTAAAGTGAGACGACGCAAGTTTAAAAACAGAAGTGAGCTTTTTGTAGGTCAGCTTTTGTCCATGCTGAGGTTGGGAGTCCCCTACAAACCTCTGCCAGGACCCTGAGCAGATGAGAATGCTCAGCCCCGCTTCACCCTGTCTCTAGGTGAGATAGATTTGGGCTGGAAGGCTGCCGGCGGTCAGGTGACCTGATGCTATCTCCCAGACTGTGAAGGTTGGATTTTGGAGTCTAAAAGCAAGATGCAAGTTCACTGACATGGGAGAGACTCACATCTGCTAGTAGGGGCTTGTGAACTGAGTAGCTCAGTGGAACCATGCCTGTCGTACACAACGGCCGCCCCCTCTAGGACATGCCATTGCAGGACAGCAGAGACACTGGAGGGAAAGGAGATGTCCCAGACAAGGTGGGGGTGGAGGGTCTGACTGGCGTGGCTCATTGTGTATTTTACCTGGTCTTGTGGTACCTGTTTGGGAGTTGTTGAGAGAGAGACCTTTTGTTAAGGAGAGGGTTGCTTGCTCAGGTCTGGGCTGTCTGGGCCACCCTTGGTGGCATTGAATGCCATAAAGGGTAAGAGCCAAGCTAAGTTAGAGAGTCCTATGTGCAATCAAACCGAGCTAAGCCAGGGAGTTGGCCCACCAGGATCTCAGTTGTGGTGATGCTGGTGTGTGTGTGTGTGCACACGCTGGAGAGGGTGTTCTTGCTAGAAACACCTGTTATGAGATGATTTCCTATTTATTCACAGTGTATTACCCAGGGTAGATTAGTGGCTTTATCAGTGTCTGTGCACAGTGGAAGCATTGAGGCTAAAAGAGCTGAAGGAATCACAAAGTGGAGGGGGACATGTATGATCAGAAGATGGACCCTAAAGAATGCAGGCCCCCTTTCCTACATCATTGTGCAGAGAGCAGGGCTGGTTTTCGTGGGCTCTCTTGGCTGCTAGAGAATGTTACCCGTGCAACTTTCACTTTAAAAAATCATCGTAGACCTTTGGTTTCTCTTATATTGGAGTTTTTGCTGCTACAGAGGACATTGCTGCTGCTGCTGCTGCTAAGTCGCTCAGTCCTGTCTGACTCTTAGCGACCGCATGGACTGTAGCCCCCCAGGCTCCTCCGTCCATGGGATTTTCCAGGCAAGAGTACTGGAGTGGGTGCCAGTGCCTCCTCTGACAGAGGGCATTGAGCGCTTGACTTTTCACAGCCTCTGAGCACGCTAGAGGTCAGGTTTATCTGCCATAAGAGACCAGATCCAGGAGAGGCCTTTGGTGGAACTTGCCCGGCTGGCCTGAACATTGTTTCTCTAGACCAGGGTTTCTCAAGTGTGACACTAAGGATGTTGCCCACTTGTAGAGTCTGTCCTGTGTTTTATAGGATGTTGAGCAGCGTTCCTGATTTACCCACTAGACGCCAGTAGCTCTCCCCAGTTGTGACAATCAAGCGTGTCTCCAGACATCTGCATACATTCCCCTGGGGGAAAATCAGGTTCACTTCCCACCGCTTTTATGTGCCAGGCCCCATCCTGGGCGTCTCAAGGTGCACAGGGAAGTCTGACCCTCAAGGAGTGCACAGCCTGGTGGGGAGACACGTGTGTCCCAGTGCCCTGCGATACCAGGGCCTGTACCACGCAGGGGCAGAACTGGGGGTCTGAGAGGAAGGGGAATGTCAGTCCACAGTAGAGGAATACCGGGGTGGAGGGTATCTGGGGCTCGACTCTGACTGTTTTTATGTCAGTTACACCCCAAAAATGGCCCTGCCAGTGAGAGCTGTGTTTCTGGGCTCCCTGACTGTGACAGGCAAACCAAGAAGTATAAGGCGACAGTTCTCAGACTCTGATTTGAGGCTGGGCATCCTGCTGGCAGGGTGATGATGGTGGCTTATTTCTGTGCATTCGCTACATGGCAGTCATGGGTTCTAAGCGCTCGCCTTGCCTAATCCTTACAGCCTCTCTATGAGCAGGTGCTGTATTTGTCCCAAATTTCAGGAGGGGAACCTCAGACACTGAGAGAGGGGCGTGGAGGATCCAGGATTAGAACCCATCCAACCTGCCTCTGGAGTTGTCACACCCAACCCCACTGCTGCCCAGAGCACCTCCCTTGACCCACAGCCAGCTGCCCTTTCTGAGGGCACATTCACCACAGAACCCCTGGAATTCCATCATTGACCCAACAAGCTCATCTGCACAGAGCCAGCAGCCCCTTCTAAGGGACACAGATCTCCAAGTGGGGCCTCTGGGTGGTAGTGGCAGGAAGGTTATGCAGATACATTAAGAGATGCAAGAAGGAAAATTAGTTTGTAGGGTCCCCCTCCTCTACCTACCTATTCTTACTCTGTAGCTTTACAATGAGAAAATTAAGTGCCATTTTGACACAGGAAAAATGATCACCGTAGGCTTGAGCTGACATTAACCTGAAAGTTTTCTATCAAGGCTTTGATCACCTGAACTGGGTTTAGCTTTGATTACTGAGGTGGGCTTGTCTCTCGTGCTGCGCCCTGCCCTGTTCTCTCTGTCTCTGCTAGTCCTTCAGCTCAGCCCCTTCACTATCTTTTAGCCTTTGTTGGTTGTTATCAAACACACATTCACCTGTACACATAGGCAGGATGAAGTAACCCTGTTTAGGTTGTGAAAGCTAATCCACAGAGCCTCTAAAGTTGAGATTAATCACAGAAATGCTCATTCGGCCTTAATTACAATGACGTTCTCACTTGCATGTCTGAGGTTTCAAAATAATTCCTATAGATTTGGATGAGATTTTGGTTCGTGGAAGGGCTAGATTGGAGGGCTCTCAGGGAACATTTATGCCTGTAGTTTCTAGGCACCTGAGGAGTCAGGGTCTGGGGCCTCTCTGTAGGTGTGCAGAGGTGGCCAGAACATAGCCACCAGCAGTGGCTGCTCTTGGGTGCCTGCCTTATGCCAGACCCTGCACTCTGCACCTTGGATATGTAGTCTTATGGAGACCTTTTGACAACAGAGTGAAGGGCATCCCTCAGCTCGATTTCACCAGTGGGCAGACTGAGAGGTGTGGCCACTTGTTGCAGCTACAAGCCAGGGTTCAAAGCCAGCCTCATTAGCTCTGGGTCTCACACTGCTGACCTTGTCTGCACCCCTGCCTCCTTGTACTCAGTCCTCAGTACTCAGGACTGTGAGTGCAATCATCGTTCCCTGTCATAGTAACTCGCCTTTCTCTTGGAAGTTAAAAATGTAAACCAGAACTTGCTACTTGGAGAACATATGCATTGTTGTAAATTTGTTTTCAAGAGGGAGAAAATATTTGGAAACTGTATTAGCTAAACTGTATCAACTATAGAGAAGCAAACAGATCACAGACCACATAGATATTATATATGGAATTTAATTTCTTGAATAGCTTGATTATTTAATTTTATCTTTCAAAATATCTGGAA
Organism: Capricornis sumatraensis; assembly: GCF_032405125.1. Lineage (NCBI taxonomy): Eukaryota > Metazoa > Chordata > Mammalia > Artiodactyla > Bovidae > Capricornis > Capricornis sumatraensis. The sequence goes on from NC_091088.1 coordinate 46,326,660, forward strand.
ACACTTATTTCTTATTGACTAGAGAAGAAAGTGGCACAAAATTTTTCTTGTTCTTTAAAATTTTTTAAATTCTTTATTAAAATCTATTAAAGTCAAGTCAAGCAAAGCCTTCCAAATTATTACAGAAAGGCTGTCATTTCTATGAAGCCTATTGAAGGGGGTGAGAAATCTTATCAAAATTACAGCTAAAGTGCTTTAATTATTTTGCATCCTCGGCCGGTGCTTGCAGTCTGGGGGTTGTAATCTATTGACGCCAAGTGGCTATTTCAGCAGCCTTAAATCTGTACCGAGCAGAGAGCATCTCACTGGTAAAACATGGCTGGATCTGGCAGTTAAAATCGGTGCAGGATTCCTGCAGCATCTGAGAAACTTTATTCGCAAACATTTTCCACCTGAAAGAGGGTCAGCTCTGGTGGGTGGCAATCCTGCTCCGAGAGCCCAAGAAGAGTTCAAAAGGTGGGAAAATGCAGTGTGGGAATGTGGGAGAGGGAAAGGCTGCCACATGCCGACATTAAAGGATTTAATCTGTGCAGCCAGAACCTCTTCGATGGTGGAGGGTGGCCTCTGCGCTGGTCCTCACTGCCACGAGGTCTCCTGAGTCCTCGGGCCGCTCTGAGCCATCCGAAGCCCCGCTCCACCAGGAACTCTCATGGACTTTGGAAGCACCATTTCTTAAGCAAAATGCCAGACACCCTGTCTGCAGTTCTTTTCTGAGCTCGTTGATTTGACAACTTAATATCTATTTTCTGTGTGCTTTTTGTTTTGTTTCATTCTCCCCTCTTCCCAGCCTCCACCGCACCCCCATTTCCTCCTTTTCAGCTGTTTTCACCCTTTGCACACGAATTTCTGAAACTATATTAAAAAAGCTTTCCTTGAAGTCTGGTGGGGGACCGTTTGAATTTTAGTGTTATTTAAAATTCTCCTCTAGCATATTTTAGCGGCAGAAGAAGTACAGACACGCTGATGTGAACGTTTGCATCATCTGAAAATTAAGCCCATAAGGTGGCAGTTTCCCCTTTAATAACTGCTGCCACCCCAAGGAAGACACAGTGGCTTTCTAAGTGCGTGACAAATAAGGGGCTCATCCAGGATCTGGTCATCTGATTGGCATTTCCCGTGACAATGCTTCTGTGATGTAACCAGTGGCGATATGCTTGTCTTTTGGGGGGGGGGGATGTGTGTTCCGTGCCTCTGGCATGTTTATTCTTTAGCAATGACTGTCTGGTGAGGTCAAGTAATATATTGCAGATTATTAGAGTACGTACCATTTTCAAAACCCTCCCGGAAGAACTGGCTGCGTTTTGACACACTGCCCTTTTATCTCAGTGATACCAGCAACTTGATCCTCACATTTCCCTCCTGTCTCAAAAGGTTGCCAGGAGCTAGATCCGTTGTGAGACGTTTTCTCAGGGACTGCTGGCTCTGCCTGAATTAGGAGCCTGGCTGCTCAGGTGACAAATACCAGGCCCATGTGTGGACCATGGGGACAACTGGGGTCTGCTGTTCAGAAAACTTTCTCTCCCTTTGCATGATAATATTGTTCTGATAAAATTCATGTAATTCTTGTGTGTGATCTCCACATACCACCTTCAATAAAATAATTTGTTTATTGATCTAAAGAAGGAGTGGTTTCCAGCTGCTTCGTTCCTTGGGACAGGCTTTTCGAGTTAGAATCTGTCTCTTTGACTCTCTTCTGCTAGAGGTTGGCCTCCTGTGGAGGTCGGGCAAAGGGGTTAGGCAGCCTGGGGAGGTTGGGGACCAATAACTTTTTTTCTTTAGGAACCTGGGCTGAACAGAATTCAAGGTAAAATTCTAATACAACAATTTGTGCTTAAATGGACTGATATTTGTGTTTGCCTATCTCCATCTTGAAGGCAAGTGAATTAAATCATTGCTGCACTGGGGAGCAGTGCAAGGGCCCCTCGTTTTATTAATTTCTATCATCACCCAACTGTTAACCCTTAGATTAACACAAAGAAACTTCATGTTCCTTCCTACTTTCTGTATCATTGCTCCAGAAGGAACAACTACGGGGGAATTCTTTGTGTGCAGTTTATTTGCTAATTAAATTTTTTGCAATGGTTACACAGTACATGTTTTGCTTGATATATCAATATCTATAAGTTAGTTTTTTGCATTATTTACTTTTTAGGGGTGTTCCCTTTTTCATTGCATGATTAAGATGCTTATTTCACTGAGCTGGAAACATCGAGTTTGTAAATGAGGAAGAGCTAGAAACATTTTTGTTTTTGTTTTTAAGCAGTGTAACACAGTAATAAAGAGCTCAGGACCAGTCAGATGGGACCAGGCTTGATACCCAGCGCCATTCCTTTCAAGATCTTTGAGAGCAGGGCATTTTCTGTCTTTAAGCCTCAGTCTTCTCATCAGTAGAATTGGAATATTTTTTCCTCCCTAATTGAGTCTTCAGGATTAAAAGAGAAAATGATTAATTAATGAGCCCAGAGACCAGCTATTCTACAAATGGCCAGCTAATACTATTACTTGTAGTGTACATTTTGTTAAATATTTTAGGAATGAAAACCCTACCCCAAACAATAGCCATCAATCATTTGCAAAGCCTAGTGAGGTGTCATTCCTCTTTTGTTTCCCTGACTGGTCTTTGGAGTTATTTATCTGGGAATCAATAAGTATCAGCTGATTGATTTCCTATACATTTCAGAAGAAGCATTTTAAAGGGTCAGCTGAGTTTATGGAAGGTTATGGAGTGGGGGTAGGGTTTAAGTCTTCCCTAAACAAATATGCTCATTCCAATTCATCAAGTGTTAGCACTGTGTTCCCAAACCACACACACACACACACACACACACACCACACCATACCACACCATACTGCACCCTGGTTGTGGTAATCTTAGTAGGAACATTATGCGCCTTACTCTTTATCTTTGCCCTGGATCCAAGCCAAAGGCCCCAAGGAGGCACTACTGTCATTCATTCATTCTTCATTCATTCATTCAATCTTTTAAAAAAATGTGTATTAAATGTATTCTGTGTCCTAGGCAGATTAGTGGTGTGAAGGAGAGCAGAATCACTTTTGAGGGTGTTATACCAAGACCAAAGTACAAGTGTAGGCAGTGAAGATGATGCTTTAGGTTCCAGGTTCCGAAATACACACACACAGCACACATGAAATTCACCTGATTTGCATACTTACACACAATCATTTGCTGATTTCAAGGGACCCAAGTGCTTGTGCATGAAGTATAAAATTAATGAGTGGAACTTGTGGCCATTGCATTCAAGATGAGTTACCCAAGAGAGAGGTAGGGAGCTGAATATAACTCCTTTACTTTTTCCTGCAGGGGAAAGGGTGGAATTCTGGGTGGCTTTTCCTCACTTGGGGGGATACCAAATCTATGACAAAATCAACATTCCAGTCATCCTTGGAAAGTACCTAGGAACATTATATTAAGAAACAAAATCCCATCTTCCTGTAGGAAATTTGAAACCACGATCAGGTCTTGTAGATACACATCTAGCATTTATTGAGTGCTTATTACACAGATGACCTTGGGCTTTAAAGTGCAAGATATTGTTTAGTTTAGTTCTTAGAACACTGCCTTTTGGTGGAGAAAGGAGTTATATCCATGTTGTATGACTTGCCCAAGGTCACGTAGCTGGTAGATGGCGTTGCTGGGCTTTCTCTGCATGGACTTGTGCCTGTGAGTGTGGCTGTGTGTGACCTTTGAACTGGGGCTCTGGATCGCTGGTCTGGACCTTCTCCGGAGATGGCATTCTCTAGAACAGAACCGTTGGAGAGTCGAGGCTTCTGAACTTCATGAACCTCTTCTTCAGCTGGAGTAGGCTGCCATGGAGCAGAGCCCTTGGCAAGCGGTGAGGGCTGCTTTCCTGTCGCACTCTTTCCTTTGCCCCACTTGGGGCAGTGTCGCTGTGCTCTACAGTTCATCCTTTTGGAATTATCCGTCCTATAGATATTCACTGTGTAGATGCTGAGCACACAGCAGTGGACCCAATATCCAGGAGTCCTGCAGCTCTAGAGAGTCATAAGAGACATAATGTTTGTCATGCCCACTTTGATCATGAAGCTTCTGAAGGAAGAGGACAGAGGGCTATGGCGAAGCCCCTCTGCAACGAGTTGGTCAGTGCTGCTCTTGGTGGGTCTAAAGGTGAGAAGGAGCCAGGAAAGCAACGCGTAGGCAAAACTCCCAGTCAAGGGAACAGCATGTGCAAAAGCCCTGAGGCTGGGAGGATCTCAGTGGCGAGAAGAAAGAAGGCCAGGGTGGTTGGAGCTGATTGTGGACTGCTCCCCAATGGACATTACAGTTGTCTTTCTTTGCACCGAGGAGATGTTGTCTAGCTGAGGCTGCTCCCTCAGTCTGCTGTGAGCATGGCCTGTTGAGGGCACTTCTGTTGGAGGGTGTCTGCTGGCGGCTGTGGCCTTCTCTGCCGTCCAAAGTCAATATTTTCCTTCCAAGTGACCCTTCCCTCCTTCCATCCATCCCTTCTTCTCCCAGTGTAATTCATTCATTCCACAAATATCCACTGAACATCTACTCTATGCCAGGCACATAGTGAATATAAAGTTAGTTGCAAAGATAAAAATCATGTAAGCTCTCTCAGAGTTTAGAATCTACCGAGATTCACAAGTGCTTCTGTGATGCCTGGCTCCCCTCTGCCCAAATCCTAACTCTACGGGTGTCCCCCTGACTGCTCAGTTCTGCTGTACTTAGTTTGGTTAGACTTGTTTATTTAGTCTCAGAGGAGAGAGGGTAAAGCTCAAGTATGCACCAGCATCTCAGAGTCACCCTGTCTCTCCTGTGCACAGCCATAGTGGCTACACGCATCCTCCCTTCCCACCTCTTGTTCCTGAGTGTGCACCGTGTCAGGCAGTGTGCAGAGCACCGGGGGGAATGATGGGCAGTGCCACCATGGGGCCTCTGCCTCCATGGGGACACTCAAGTCTGTGCTTGACTAAGATGTCTTGGGATTTTTGAGGAGGTTCTCACCACCCAGAAATTTCTGGGGGTCATGAACTCGTTCCCCTTTCAGGAAAGGGACAGCTTGGCAGGAAAGCCAGATACTTGTTTATATCACCTGTAAGTCCAAAGAAGACTTTATGCTATAGAACTTGAAAGTACACATTTACATGCCTGGCTGTTTTGATTCATTACTTACGTGATTACTCTAGTAACTTTTAAATTTAATTTAGTTTAATTTTTTAGTGGAAAATGAAGTATGTCCTGGCTCTTTGAATACTGAACTTTTTTTCTCTTCATTTGGTTTTAAATGGTTAAGTAAATTTCATTAAATAACTGTAAACATTCCAAATCATCCTGCATATATATCGTATTTCACATCATTGCAACTTCGATGTAAAATATTAAAATGTAAATGACTCAAAAGAAAAATTATGGAAACAAATGCATGACTTTTATTACACTTTCAGAAAACTTGCTCAGATATTTCCCCTTCCTTAGCAAAAATCTGTGATGAATTAAGAGAAAAAACATTTAAGGGCACTATAAAAAATAATTCTTTAGAATAAAGGAACAGACCTTGGTAAGCAGTATTCCCTCATTTTATCTGTTCAGATCTGTGAGTATATGTTAGATATTGTCCACTCATCAACTTGATTCTTATAAAGTAAGTTATATCAGCATGAATACAATCATTTTAATTTCTGAGCTTTAGTTGGAATAATAGTTTATCCAAGTATATAAATCTAAATCTAAATTTGTATATATTTCATGAAATGTGAACTAACAGTTCTTCCTTTTCCTCTTAAGAAACATTTCAGTATAGTAAAAATTGTCTGGGAAGCATTTGGTATTTTATTTTTGGTCTCTATCACGACTTCCCATGTGATTATTCTATATTAATCTTGAAAAGTGACACAGGATTTCTTTTCCATAATAAATAGCAAATAAGTTAATAATGACAAATGATAACTCTAATGAAAAAATTATGTTTTCTCCAACTTAATAGAAGAGTGCCAACAATAGGTAGGATAAAATAAAATCAATATTTTGACACCGCTCTATTATGTTTGCCTCATTAATTTGGAGAAAACTTCTCTCTTCAATCCTGAATCACAAAGTGTCAACAAATAGTAGTTTTAATGTCTACTCTCATTCCAGTACATTTAATGCCTTGCAAGTTATTTTTGGAGGAAAATGATTTTTGATTCTGCAGATGTATAGAGATTGCATTGTGTAGGTTTTTGTCTTAGGGAACAATGAAAAAGTTTTGCCATGTAATTTGCATTCAAGAGATAGTTCATTCCAAATTCCAATTCAGCACAATACTATATGGTTTTTCATATAAATGAATAGATGTGTATGCATATCTGTATGAGTCTATATGTATATATTTGTGTAGGTATTATTGTCCTGTTTTATTTTCTTCACCCACACTCTCTCTCTCTTTTGTTTTTTTTTTTTTTTTTTGCCATGGGCCCCTGCAGTGGAAGTGCGAAGTCCTAACCCACTGGACTGCCAGGGAATACCCCCACCACACACACACACATACATACACACATTCTCTCTCTCTTTTGCAAAGGGCATGCTCATTCATGTTTATTAATTTCACCCGAAGTTTCACTTAGCTTCCTCTTCCTTCAGAAGAATCCAGCATTTCTGATTTCTGAGTACCGATTGTCAGTTGATTAAGGTCAATGCTAGCACTTATTCAGGCTCCTATTGACTGGGGCCACGTGATATAAGTGATTGATCCACCTTAGACACAGGCTTGCTAATTTTCCATTGTAACGGTCCTTTCCACCCAGTTCATTCTTCCTTACTCCATACAGTATTTAAGAATGCTGCGTCCTGCACACACCCCTCCCCGTCCGTGCTGTTACACTAATGCAGAATTACATCTTTCACTTGTGCAAAAGTATTTGTATCACCACTGCCTGTCCTCCTTTGTTTTCCTGAGATCACAAAAGCCTGGGATTTAGAATAGCAGATAATAACACACGGTGCATACTATTGATGCCGCTTTAATTGTCTTATTGACAACTCGCTTGAACTTGGAGAAGCATGCTAATATTTATCATCCTGTGAACTCATGTGCATTTTCTTAACTAAAGTCGTAATTACAGAAGTATTTCAAAACTCAGATGTCTGTCCACAACAGCCTCACCTTTCCTCTGTGTGGACAAAGGCTTCCAGGCGGCTGCATGGAGAGAGAACTCTTCACTCACTGCCCCCTAAGCGTTCGTGTCCTCCGGACTCTTCTCCCTCTAGGGGGCATCTGACTAATTAACGCCTTGACCAGCACCTGGCCAGGAGAAGAGGCAGAGATGGGACCCACCTGAGCAGTTGTAAAGGGGGCAGTGCCCATCTGGCTTTGGGGTTGCCCAGAGGTTTTTGTTTTTTGAAGAGACAGGTGTTTCTTTCCTTTTGGGAAATGCCCATAAAGAACATTAAAAGATTTAAAACAGGCTGGAGCTGAAATTGAGGCTGCTGTGCTGGCTAGGAGGCAAAAATCCATTTGAGGAGGGCTTTGACAAGCTTGAGTTGATGAATGGAGCCATCATGGTGTAACCAGGCACCTTGCTATCCCTATCTCCCCTTCGCTCCCCATCATTCGCTAGGCTCTGACCCCGGCCCCCTCTCAGTCCCCTGGGTGTGGCAGGCTAGGTCTTTGGCATGGCTATTTTCTCTGCCTGGAACACTCTTGTCCACACCTTCACCTGGCCGCTTCTGCTTATCCCTCAGGTCTACCATAGGCCACCTCTTCCAAGAGGCTTTTCCTGACCGCCGTCTTCCTCTCTGCCACATTGGTCACCCCCCAGCTCATTGCCCTATTTTGTTTTCTTCATGGGATTTATCTTTCTGGATTCATCGAGTGTTAGCTTATCTCCTGTCTTACTCCCTCCACTAGAACTAGACTCCCCAAAGCCAGGGCCTCTGCAGGCTCTCTGATGAATTTCCTTCTAGCACCTAGCACAGTAGCTTGCAAAGGTGGCTAATTGACCAATATGTTTTGAAAGAAGGCTACTTTCCTAAAGGAAAAAAAATGTGTTTGGGAGTGTACCCTGAGCTTTGAGAACAACATCGTGTCATCCCCTGATGGTCCCTTTGTTTCTCTTTAGAGTTGGGGCTGCAGCTGCGTCTTTCTCCAGGCTACTGAGAGGGCACCATCATGGCGATTCAGAAGGGTGGTTGTCTCTAGATGGAATATTAGTGTTATTGCCAAGTTTCTGCCCCTTGTGGGGCACTGCTCAGACGAGGGGCTTTCTTCTGGTTTGGGTCGTGGCTACGGAGGCCTCCTGTCTCAAGCCATCTCCCTGCCTGTGACACCACGTTCGAGGTGGGCCATGCAGTCTCCCCCCCACAGCCTCTCCCTTGACATCAGTACATGGGGCACGGAGAGCCCTCATCGGGGTCTTTGTCGCTGCTGAGAGCAGCTGCGTGGGGCCCTGATTAACACGGATAAAGTTGTTAGTGGCTCTACATTCTCGTCTTTGGCAGCACTTGATGGGGGACCCTGGGCAGAGGAGCCGTGGGGCCTGCAGAAGATGCCGTCTTGCCTCCCTGATTGGTGAGGTGCTCATCCGACTGATGAGTGAGGTGGAGCCTCCCCACTGGCTTCAACGAGACACTCGAATCACAGCGCGTGATTGCAGAAGGGGAGAGAGGACTTCAAACCTATGTCACATCCTGTTGCCCATGTGACTGCCATCTTGGGGAGTTTCGTGACGCTCGTACAACTTGCAGAGCCTGTTTTCTGAAAGTGCTGGAGATTCGCGTCTTCCTCCACCCAACAGGTCAACCGCAACCGAGAATTCCACAGAAAAAGACAAAATGGGGTGGATCTGGGAATGACGGTCCCACGAGTCTTCATTTGCACCTGTTTGTCCCACAGAATTCTTCCTCTGTGTAAAATTCCTCCTTTTGACCCCTATTATTTGCTTTACTGTGTGAGCTACATACACGTCTTTTCTCCTTTACTAGATATGAACTCTTTGAGGACAGAATTTTCTTTTTCTTCCCTTGCTGTGTCAGTGACTTGCCAGCCACTAACTGTCGCCCACCCTCACCCCACAGGGTGTCTGGCACCTGTGGGAGGGGTTTGGAATGGGAGATGGAAATAATAAAACCCTAATAAAGAATTAGGTACACAGGTGTCTTTTGAAACGATTAAGAATAATTCCCCAGCGACTTGTTTGTGATTTTATAGGTCTCTTGGGCTAAAAACTATTTGCTGTCTAGTCTTTTCCTTTTTTCACTTTAGTGAGTTAAAAAGTTTGCTAATTACTTAAAGGGCCCCACTCTACAAGGGTGGCTTGAGACCACAATTACTCTTGGCCAAAACTTTTTGGGTAGTGAAGGTTTCATTGAGAATGGGTTCCATGGGGATGTCCCTGGTGGTCCAGTGGTTAAGAATCCACCTTCCAATTCAGGAAATGTGGGTTCGATCCCTGGTCTGGGAACTAAGATCCCATATGCTGCAGAGCAGCTAGTGTGTCACGTCCGCAACTAGACAGAAGCCAGGGTGCTGCAATGGAGACCCAACACAGCCGTAAATAAATATTTAAAAAAAGGGAGAATGGGTTCCACGATCAGGTGGAATAAGGAATCCCTTGGTGGTGTGCTTCTTGGTGATGACCTGTTGTTGAGAGTGAAAAGCGAAAGTGTTAGTCACTCAGTTGTGTCCGACTCTTTGTGACCCCATGGACTGTAGCTCACCAGGCTTCTCTGTCCATGGAATTCTCTAGGCAAGAATACTGGAGTGGGTAGCCCTTCTCTTGCTCCAGGGGATCTTCCTGACCCACAGATCAAACCCAGGTCTCTTCCATTGCAGGCAGATTCTAGACCCTCTGAGCCACCAGGGAAGCCCTGACCCTGTTATTTAGCAGAGGGCTAGGTGGAACATGGCTTTTCATTGAATTCTGGTTTGGACTTAACTCATTACTGCCTTCCAGTCTCTCTTCCTTGGAGCCTTTAGTCACCAGCATCCTGTTCAGCTGCTGTGTTTCAGCTATTTGATTGTTTGAATGCAAAACACGTATTTATGTGTTCATGGGGACCCACTGTGTGCCCTCATGGCAGATTTTCATATACAATTCAGAGTCAAACATTGAATGGAGGTACAAATCTGGGTCCGGGCCCTTGCTTGGTTAGTCACTTAGGCAATTTATTATCCCCACTGGATCTGTTTTCCTATCTGTAAAATGAGGAAGGTGTACCCATCGAATTGCTCTCAAACTTAGGCAGATAAAAGAATAGCTTGGGAGACTTGTTAACCAATTGTATTCCTGGGTACCACCCTGACAGTCCAGTTTTGTAGGTGGTGCTGATGCCCAAGGTGCAGCCATGAAATTAAAAGACACTTGCTCCTTGGAAGAAGAGCTATGACCAACCTAGATAGTATATTAAAAAGCAGAGACGTTACTTTGCCGACAAAGTTCTGTCTAGCCAAAGCTATGGTTTTTCTAGTCATGTATGGATGTGAGGGCTGTACTGTAAAGAAAGCTGAGTGCCGAAGAATTGATGCTTTTGAACTGTGGTGTTGGAGAAGACTCTTGAGAGTCCCTTGGACTGCAAGGAGATCCAACCAGTCAATCCTAAAGGAAATCAGCCCTGAATATTCATTGGAAGGACTGATGCTGAAGCTCCAATACTTTGGCCACCTGATGCAAAGAAATGTCTCATGATAAAAGACCCTGATGCTGGGAAAGATTGAAGGCAGGAGGAGAAGGGGACAATAGAGGATGAGATGGGTGGATGGCATCACTGACTCAATGGACATGAGTTTGAGCAAACACCGGGAGTTGGTGATGGACAGGGAGGCCTGGTGTGCTTCAGTCCATGGGGTTGCAAAGAGACATACACAACTGAGCTACTGAACTGAACTGAACTGACATCCGAGGATACCCAGTTGGTCCAGTGGCTGTTTCCAGTTCTGCTGGGATAGTGTATGAAATGAATTTGGAGAAGTGGTTAAACATTAGCAAACCTTATTTATTGTTGTCTACTTGGTTTTCTCCAGTTTGTCCTAACTTTGCAGAAATGAGAGAGTATTCCTGGCCACAATCACAGAAGTAATTCCAGAGACTTACTAACCCTCCTGAGAACCTGTCACTTTGCGGTTCAGGTGACAGCATCAGAAAGCTCCACTCTGGGCAATAGAAGTACCACAAATCTTTTATTTGACCTCAACTAATTAAGACTTTTTCTGGCATCCCACACATCAAAACTAGGCAGTACTGACCTGGCCTATTCATACGAGAGCCACATGGAGCATGGTGGCAGAATCTTTCTGGTTTGAATTCAAACCAGATAAAAAATAGTAGAGGATGACAAGGGAATTGTCACAATTTATCAACAGCCTCATCTTTGATTTTAAGACTGTATAGCTTCAAACAAAACAAAGCAAAAATAGCAACAAAACAGAAAACCTACCAATGGCTAGTAAATTCTCAGATTTCTATATGGTGAAACTGGGGAGATGTTCTTGAAAGGTCTAGTTGCAGTGAGCGTATATGCTTGGAAAGAGACTTCTAAGCTTTCATTGTATTAAACACCAACTCCATGTGTGTTAGAAATACTCTTCATAACTCCCTAATTGAGCAAGTGGGACAAGATGTTATTAATGCTGCTCTAGGTGCATTTGACTTTTGACCTTGGCCAGCAATGGTTCTGGGAAGTCATTTCTTCTGAGGAGTATTAGATTTTGTCCTTTAACAAGGAAGACACTTGAATAGATGGATGTCTATTTCTTTTGTCTTTTTTTGCGCCCTCTCCAGAAGTTTGGTGACATTAAGCAGGAAGGACAAATCATCACCATGTGCAGATTTCATATCAAACAAAAGAACTCAATTTGCTGCCAAATCTGGGTTTAACCTCTCCTAGATCTTTGATCGTGCATAATTAATATACTACTCAGCATTTGACTTTTGTGCTTTTCATACAGATTCAATCTTAAAGAATGCTCTGGGTCCTGCACTCACAAAAACACATTCAACTTATTTCACGGGTTTTGCCTTTGGGTTTGGGGGATACCCTTGCTTGAGTTTTGAAGAAGATATGGCTCAAATACTCTGTCCCTTTAACTCTTCAGCAAACACTGATTCAGTGCCTAGCACTGTGCTTCTAAATGGTTGGAAATGAATGTTGCATTGCAGCTATAAATACTAATACCAATACTTGAGGTGGGGGCGGAGGGAAGGGGAAGGATGCTGCTCTGCTCCACTGTGGCACACTTTACAGGTCACCTCGCATGTCTTTTCTCACTGAATTGTCAGTAGTCCTGTGAGGTAGGTTCACTGTCTGACTTTCCTAACAAGGAGCCTGGAGCTCAGAGGTCCAGGTGACTTACCAAAACCCTCACTTGTAGCAAGCGGCTGCACCCTGGTGGAAATTCCCCATCTCTGCCTGCACAACCTCTCTTTCCACTGTGCTGTGTATTTCATGGCTATGATTACTTAGATTTGGTCAGAGCAACAGAGAGGGAGCTGCTGGGTGCTCTGGAGAACAGCACCAGCTGCCCTGTGCCTTCTTGGGGAGTGAAAGAAGGCCAGGTGAGCAGTTCACAAAGCCACCAATCTGCAATGCCTTTTCCTGGGGAAACATTGAGCAGAGCGATCACTGAAAACTTAGTTCTTATTTATGCCTGCTGCTGGGAACATTTTGGGGGACATTCTTTAAATGGTTTCTTCTCTGGGCAAAGACATGCAGTTTCTGAATCTGCCCTCTTGCCAAGTAGACGAGATGTAAGAACATGTTTTCTATTGATTTTTAAAAGCAATTCAGGACCCAACTGGTAATAATAGGTGTGACCTGTGCGTTTTCCAGGCAGTCACAAGCAGCTCGGAGCCTTGTTGTGCGACTCTGATGTTTGGGATGTGCATTCTTTGAAGATTACTTCTAAAGCAAGGCGTCCAAATCCTTAATTCACGATTCTGTCTATTCCTGTGGTGTTTACATTCCACCATGGCAGAAGATCACTGTAAAAAAGAGATGAAAATGCACTTTTAAAAAGGGCTTTCTTGCTCAGGCTTCCTTCAAAGACCCTGTCCTTGTCCCCTCTTGGTGATGCTGAGGTCTGTGTTTCATCTGCAAAGAACATATGCGTTAATGGTGATTTAAAGGTGTGTCATGTTGTCGTGATACATCTGAGCTGAGCTCTGGGGCACTGAGCCGCAAGGAGAGGCGCTGGTGTGACTTTGGGGGTGTTCGGGCATGTCTCTCTGGCATCTGTCTCTGAAGTACGTCCATATATTTTGCTAAGGAGTGCTTACCGCCTTTGCTGGAAGTCCATTCTGGAAGGGTCTTGGGAAAGTGGCTGGTGGAGCTGATTGATTTGGCCAGTGAACAGAGCAGGGCTTTGCTAGGGCTGGGCGTGAAGAGAGGAGCGCTGTTTCTACTTAGAGGAGTCTTTGAGATTTGGCATCTGGGAGGGAGAGTAATGCATGGAAATCGGGCCAGGTAGTGCCACTTGATTCCCTAGACACCAAAATGACTGTTTTCTCTCCTCGGTACAGTCTCCCTGGTATTATTCAAAAGGTACTAAAGTACATAGTAAATGAGAGGACAGAGTTAGTTTCAGTTTTGGAGCCATGACTATTTTGTGACTTTTTTTTCTTTAAGAGGGGGCAGGTATTAAGTGTCAAATACTTGAAAACATACTTATTATTATTATTTTTTTTTTGCTGTCTCTGAATTTTGGGGAAGTCTTCAAGGCACACATGATCTGCCCATCAAGTAACCCAGTGCTTTGGTTAATGGCCTCTCTTGATGAACATTTGGGGCCTGTCTACCCTCCACTGTCCCCCTAGGTCAGCAGCACCTTGTCAGTGGGCAGCTGGGACCTCCTGATCATAGGGTCCTGTCTGGGAACCTTGGGTGTCAGGAATCAGTGAAGTTGCTCAGTTGTGTGCAACTCTTTGTGAGCCTATGACTGTAGCCTACCAGGTTCCTCCATCTATGAAATTTTCCAGGCAAGAGTACTGGGGTGGGTTGCCATTTCCTTCTCCAGGGGATCTTCCTGACCCAGGGATCAAGCCCAGGTCTCCTGCATTGCAGGCAGACGCTTTACCGTCTGAGCCACCAGGGAAGCCAGGATGGGCATAATTCTATATGAGGCCCCAGATCTGCGTGGCTGAAAGCCAATCAGAAACCATTTATGATGTGGTTTGAAACACTTATGAAGTTTTCGCTTCATCAACTAGATAATTACGAAAGGATTCATAGTAGATCTTGACAAGATAGGTTATGGTGGATGCAAATGGTCTTAGGTAAAGGTTTGGGTTTTTGCATTTATTAAGGTATGGACTTTTCCTCTGATATGTTGAGAAAGCAGCATGTGGGCAGGAACACACAGGTGTCCAACATACTATCCCCACGGCCCTTTTCTACATCTCTTTAGCATTTGCTGGCTATCCACGGGATGGGTTAGGGCTTCCCTGGTGGCTCAGATGGTAAAGAATCTGCCTGTGCAGGAGACCTGGGTTCGACTCCTAGGTTGGGAAGATGCCCTGGAGAAGGGAATGGCTCCCCTACTTCAGTATTTTTGCTTGGAGAATCCCATGGATAGAGGAGTCTGGCAGACTACAGTCCATGGGGTTGCAAAGAGTTGGATGCGACTGAGTACCACAAGGGATGGTTTGGCCTTGACATAAAGAAGAATTGTTAAATTCTGTCTCCTTTAAAACTACTTTAGGGAGTGATCCCTGAAATTTCTCTTGGCCCTGGCTGACTTTGGCCATGCACCACACCACCAGGCTTCCTGGGCCTTAGGTGCCTCAGAGGAAGCTGAAGAAGCGCTACAGGGTGTGGAGGAGACAGGTGTGTGTGTGGCAGGAGGCCAGAGGCTCTGGCCCCTTCCATTTTCTTCCCATCAATAGCATTCTTAAGGCCCATGAAAGTTGACTTGGGATATTCAAATGTGTTTTCTTAATGAAATAAGCTTGAGAGACATGTGCAGACTCTCTTTTCTTTGAGTAGGCATGACCAGGAAGCCTGTGATAACTGTTACAGAAGGCATTAACTATTGGAACATAGATACCCAGAAAATTGGGAGCTTGGGTTTGTATATGACTGAGTTGTTGAAGTAGGATGGAAGCCAAGACAGGTGGATTTTGGTCAGATCTCAGAAAAATTAGCTTGGCAGTTTCCAAAGTTTGTCATTTTAAAAAATTGTACCTTCATAGTAGAAATAGTAGAAGCGAAAGATTGTTAACTATGGGAATAGTTAGAGCATATCTAATTATTTTAAAAAGTTGCCGTGATTCTCCTGAAAGTAATTTAATTTTCGCTTCATTGACTTTGTAGTACTCTAAAGAAGGTAGAGAGTATTTTGAGACAATGATGATAAGCAATAGATAGTTAGAAAGAGTTGGCGGCAGCCACTGAAGAAGCGGCCACAATGCTCCTTCCAGTTGGGACTTTTGCCCTGTAGGCAAATGTTCACCCCTTGGGAGCCCTCATTTCATCAGCCTCATAACTGCAGGGAGACCCTCCTCGTCAGATGTGGAGAGGGATCCTAGCTGGTGTTTCCAGAGGGCAGTGTGAATGATAAATACAGTTAATATTCAGAAGCAAGAATTGATTTTAAGAATGTGCCTTTGATTCACTAATCTCTGACATTGAGACATTTTTTTGAAGTCTGTTGCTATAATTAGAATTCTATAAGCCATTTTATGTCTCTATCAAAATTTTAAGAGACATAGAAAATGTAAGGTTTTTTGGAGCTTCTAATTCATCATATCAGTGCACATCATTTTGCAGTTTGGGCTTCAGTGTGGGGCAGTACTTCGGGCCCAGGGACTTGATTTGTCCCTGGGGTTGTATCGACAGCAGCTAGTCCTCTGCCCTGATGCTACACTGCAGAGCTTAGATTTTAAAAATTGTTTGTGAATTGTGTTTCTGCCTTGCTTTGACTTGTTCTTTGCAGCTGAAATGTGGGGCTGGATGATCAAGCAGGAGTTGAATGTGTCATTCTGAACCTGCGACGACCCTGCCCAATGGCTACGCTGTGTGTCCTGGCTGGGCGGGGGCGGCTGGGGGAGGCTTGGTTTCTGGGGACATGAGAGGTAGCATGACAGCTTCAGCTGGGCTCAGGTGAGTCACGGCTGCGCTTCAAAATCGGTGATTGGTGGCATGTGGTCTGTGAGCCATGTGTGAGAGTCCTTCCTTAGTCATAGGGAAGGAGAACACGCATTGCAAATAAAAGCCTCAGATTAGTGAGTCAGAAAAGACGCTAATCTCAACCCGATGCTTAATTTCTACTTTTTTTTTCTTCCTAAGGCAGAAGCTGTTCTGTTTCTAAAAAAAAAAAAAAAATCAGTTTGCAAAAGGGCTGATTTAACCACAACTGAAGCGGGGGGTGGGAGGGGGGACATGTACCGTGTCACTGTTGCACTGTGACGATTAGCAGGAAGATGAGTTGCACTTTAGCCGGGCTGAAACTTGTTCGTAACAGAATGTTAAATACTTAGTGAAAAGAAAGATTATGTCTATCTAGTTACACCATTCCTTGATATATGCTCCATGTCAGAGTGCCATTGTCTCCTGGGTAAAGACGGAGAGTTCAAATACCCACTATCTCTCCCCTGGTGCTCCAACTGCTCCGCTTTGAAGTTTTTATAATCCATCTGTCATCTTCTAGCAAGGAGGGCACATGTTCTGTACCACTCAATTACAGAATTCTCCTTTGCCAGCTCCAATGAGACAGGAAAGAATGTTATGGGTGGTTGAGAGAAACTGTCAGATACACTAAATTCCTAGGATTCATATGGACGGTGTTACTCTAGGGTAGGAATACAGCCCGCCTATTGTTCAAGTGCATTAGGGATACATTTGGCGTTGGGGTAGAGAGCCTTTGATTTTTTTTTTTTCCCTTCTCTTCCGGAGCGTTGTCTTAAATTTGATTGTTAGTGTTTGGAAAAAAAAAAAAAAGATCAGTCAAACCTCCTCTGGAATGTGGACCTTCAAATGTGGATTGAAAATGTGACATTTGTTTTAGCTAACAAGGAGTCGGTGACCAAACTGTGCAGAGATTGTGAACTGTCGGAATGCTTTTGTTTCTGTGGTTTCACTTTAGTGAAATAGGGTTTTACTTGGGCTTGATAGAAGATGGTGACTAGATGCAGCCTGATCTCCATAGAAATAATTTTCATCATTGTATGAGCGGAAAGCCTGAGCATTGAATGTTCTGCCATCTGGTGAGATTGAAGAAAGTTAGCCTCGGACTGAAAAGTCTTTAAAATGGGTTATTTTATGTAAAGGCAATCTACCTTGGAGTGGTTAGTGTTGCTGGGTAGCATGTTAACTTCTCACTCATTGAGTCACGGGTGGTTAAATTCGTTGTCTTATGTGAAATGAGTTTGATGATCTCGGCTTAGCCTCTAGTGGGTATTAATTCACATTATGAAATATCCCAGAATAATTTAGCACCGTGTGGCATAATTTGCATTTTTACACAAGATAGGGGCAATGATAGTGTCTGTGGATATATTCTTTTTGTTTTTTTCATTCAGAAGAAGATGAGTCTACTCTGTGGCTTACAAGATGATTGTTTGTGGGGTTACTGTTATGAATTTGTCGAGAGCATATGGCTTAAGAGCTTGGGGTGGTGAGAATAAGACATTCTAGCTTGGCCCAAAAACCTAACAAGAAATATTTGGTGGGACGTAATTGCAGCAGAGATGGTCTAGGATGTCATGGTCCTGCCCAGAGCTGGTATATCCTACACATGTACGTTTTCACACAGGAGCACATATATGAGAGAACACACAGGAGGTGAATACATACAGTTGGCAGGACTCCATGGGTCCCACAGTGTGTAAAAGGAGTCTTTTCCCTTTACAAAACAGGAAGGTTTGCCAGAAATGCAAGATACTATTACAATAATTAATTTAGTGAAACTTCTTAAATCTGATCTTCTGTTCAAACTAATAATGGGAGGATGGGGTAGCTCGATGTCGTTAATTGAAATCTGGAGACAATAAAAAAAATGTCTTTCTGCAACTTCAATACAGCAGTCTGGAACTGTCGGGTCAGGCTGTGAACCAATTTTCTTCTCATTACTTTTGATTTTGGAGTCAATACAAATTTCATCAGTGATTGTAGGGTGCAGATCCTCGTCTGCATGGACCCTGTCACGGGAGAATATGTGCACTCGGCTTAAAGATTTACGGAAAAGCAGTGCTGGTGAGTCAGGAGAGGGAGGAAGGGAAATGCTCCTTCGTGTGGCCGCCTCGCTCGCTTAGGGGTGATTGGCGGGAGGGAGACCGGGGTTGGGGAGAGGGGAAGCCACAGGCCACTCAGAGCCTCTGCAGGCCAGCCAGCTGGCCGCGGCCTCTGCTCGCTTGCTTCCTTCTTGGGCAGCTGCTCCTTCGCCCCCCTCCCCCGTCCAGACCTGTGTTGTTAGCTCAAGTTTTCCCTCTCTCCCATGTCTCCTCAATTTACAGATGTGGTGGGAGTATTCCCGCAGCACACCGAACTGAAGGCCCCACAGAAAGTTAATTGTAGGGAAGAGGAAAAAGGAGTCCCAACTTTGCAGGAGTTAGTGGAATTTCGAAAGCATCCTAGGGAAAGGAGTCTTTTGTGTGGAGAGGGAGATCCAGGATGTCTTGCACAATTCCTCATTTTTCCTGTACCCAATTTGCATCTTTGCAAGTCATAGGATCAGCCCATCTATCATTAGGTATTGGCTTAATTGGACATTTTTTACGAGCCCAGTTTGCTATTTATGTTAAAAGCAATTCGCAGAAATGCCCTTTCTTCATGATTTGGTATTGGCAATAGCGACGTATGTTTAATCACATTTTCCATGAGTAATTATCTAATTCACATGATTACCAATATAAAACAGGGAAATAGAATAGGGGCTTAACTCAGTCCTGCTTGGGCGGTGACACAGACATGTGAGGGACCCGGGTGAGGGCGAATGTTGCTGGCTCTGGATTTCCTCTGTGATATCGTGGAGATTTTTATTAGCAACAGGAGCTCTCTGAAGCTGGGCATGTGTGAGAGAGAGGCTATTTGGAATTCTGTTGTAATGCAGTTTGAGGTTCGCTCTGTCTGCTTGGGTTCTTAACGTTTGGGGCTGTCCTTTTTGAAGATTTCCGGGAGATGGAGGTCACATTTTTTATTCATGTTGAAAAATATTCATTTATCAGTATTGGTGCCACTGTAAACAAGTGATAAAGTGACAACATTCACAACAGTAAAACTGACAGCATTTACTTTAATTTTCTGTCATTTTGGTAATTATATCAATCAAGACCCAAAACTAAAATGATATTTTAGCATGCAGTAAGAAATGAGGAATTCAGATCTTAAAAGACCATTACAATTAGCTTTGAAATGTTCGCCATTTTACCATAATTGTTTCATATAGCTTATATGTCTTCATTTACAGCCGAATATTCTGTTGATCTTTTATAAACAAAGTAGCACCCATCTGCTCCTTGAGACACTCCTGGCGCCTATTCATTGCAAAAATAATACATGTCCTAATGACTTCCACATATTTTGAAATCTCCCTTTTGAAATTGGTCTTGGCAGATTATTTGCAGGTACTTGAGTTGCATCTGTTTGCAATTTTGCAAATGCGGAAGACTTTAATGTTGAGCACTGCAAGAGGGCTATTTTAATCCTCAGATAACATTGGCTGTCATCAAAAGCCACATTTATCTTTTCGAAGGTGGGGCAAATGTTTAATGTTAAAAGACAGTAAAAGGTCAAGGCCAAGACTGAGGTCTGACTATTTTCCTTTCATACACCATGCCTTTCACGGACTCTTCCTTGCATTTCTTTTCATTTAAGTTTTAGCTTAATACCCATTGCCAAGAGGATGTTTTGCTGATAAAATGAAAGATCAGGAAGAGAGTAAATCTGAAATAATTGTGAGCTCCAGGATTGGGGGCTCGTTACCACCATGTGGCCAGCAGCTGACCAGCTTTAGATCGACTGTGTTTACAGTGAGGAACTAAACAGCATGGTGCTGGAGGAGACCCCGGGCCTTGATGCCGTTGCTGGCCTGCCTCCTGGGAGGAGTGGAGATGCTTTGGAGGGACGGTGGCCACCGTGAGGTCAGGGTATAGTCATCTAGCTGGTGCTGCTTCTGGGCAGGCCCGTCCGCCATGGGCACTCAGGGGCTCAGGGTGGGGCTTGTTTCTTCTTTGTTTAAACTTGGGAGCCCAGAAGACTGAAGTCAGGTGAAAGTTATTTCCAGAATACCGTTTTCGTCTTTGACCTGGTCGAGGTGGAGCACTGGAGTGAGCGGTCTCGTCACTCGTGTGATCAGACCGTCTAGGAACTCAGGCAGAGGCCACGGGGTCGCTTCTGCTGCCGCGTGCGGCTCAGCTCTTTCCCTCTCCTGACCCCACTTCCCGTCTTCTTGCCATTCCTCACTTGGTGGGGGTGCTGTGTGAGAGTAACCCAAGGCATTGGTCTTCCCTCTGGTTGCCATTTTGACCATGAATATCACAGGAAGGGACGAGTTAGGCCATTTGGGCAGATTAAATAGAAGTTGTCAGTCATGGAAACCTTGGTGGCTGCAAAAAGGATAAACACTTTGGGGTCACCCACACAACCTACAAACCCAGCTCGCTTCCAAGCCACCTCCGATGACTCTGGTGACAGAAGAAAGGCTGTAAAACTGAAACCAGCTCCTCTTCTTTTTCTGAGAGAAGAGCAAGCAGCTACAGCCCAGGTCTTGAGGTGTACCTTCAGAAGAAGGGGTGAGGTGTACGCATTTCTCACTGTGGAAGACACCTTTGGTGCACAAAAGGAAAGTATATGAGACGTGTTTTTTTTAAAGAGTTGGTTCCCTTTTCTCATCAGTGGTCATCTCAACAGATTGGCACCATTCTATGGATGCATGGTTTACAAATGTATATTTTTATTACTCATTCTATAGTACATGTCATGTAGAGTAATTTAAAAATTTTAATTTTTTATTATTACACTGGAATAAGTACACCATTAAAAGTATTATAGGTTTTTGGTAATTTCTTTAAAGATAAGCAAATTACCTGAAACCTGTGATATTTCTGAGGGGAAACAGAGAGAGCCTTGTAGCAGCTCATTTAATTTTTTGCAGGGTGGCGGTGGTGGCGATTGTGATTTTGCAGGGAACAGAAACAGGCATCTGATGTTTTTGCTTTTTCTACATCATTTATGTTCTGATGCTTTCATATGGGTGATTACACTGTAAAGAGAAAAGACCTCACGCTCTTCTGATGATCAAAAATTTCAAATTACCTAAGTGATGCATTGTTGAGCAGGGATGCAGTTTTTCCCTTACAGAGAAAAAAAAAAAAAGCAGCAGTGGGTTCCTGAGATTACCTGGGGTAGGGATTGTCTAAGGGTGGTCCTGGGAACCTGTTAGAAATGCAGGTTCTCAGGCCTGTCCCAGACCTATGGCATCAGAAACTCTGTGAATGGGGCCCAGCAGTATATATTTTAATAAGCTGTCCAGGAGATTTGGACGTAGTTAAAGTCCGAGAACCACTGTCTTAGGGCATGTAGTATGGGAACAACGTTTCCAAAACTAGAAGTTCAGTTCAGTTCAGTCGCTCAGTCGTGTCTGACTCTTTGTGACCCCATGAATCGCAGCACGCCAGGCCTCCCTGTCCATCACCAACTCCCGGAGTTCACTCAGACTCACGCCCATCGAGTCAGTGATGCCACACAGACATCTCATCCTCTGTCGTCCCCTTCTCCTCCTGCCCCCAATCCCTCCCAGCATCAGAGTCTTTTCCAATGAGTCAACTCTTCGCAATGAGGCGGCCAAAGTACTGGAGCTTCAGCTTTAGCATCATTCCTTCCAAAGAAATCCCAGGGTTGATCTTCAGAATGGACTGGTTGGATCTCCTTGCAGTCCAAGGGACTCTCAGGAGTCTTCTCCAACATCACAGTTCAAAAACATCAATTCTTCAGCACTCAGCCTTCTTCACAGTCGAACTCTCACATCCATACATGCCCACAGGGAAAACCATAGCCTTGACTAGGTGGACCTTAGTCGGCAAAGTAATGTCCCTGCTTTTGAATATGCTATCTAGGTTGGTCATAACTTTCCTTCCAAGGACTAAGCATCTTTTAATTTCATGGCTGCAATCACCATCTGCAGTGATTTTGGAGCCCCCCAAAATAAAGTCTGACACTGTTTCTACTGTTTCCCCATCTATTTCTCATGAAGTGATGGGACCGGATGCCACGATCTTCGTTTTCTGAATGTTGAGCTTTAAGCCAACTTTTTCACTCTCCTCTTTCACTTTCATCAAGAGGCTTTTAAGTTCCTCTTCACTTTCTGCCATAAGGGTGGTGTCATCTGCATATCTGAAGTGATTGATATTTCTCCTGGCAATCTTGATTCCAGCTTGTGCTTCTTCCAGCCCAGAGTTTCTCATGATGTACTCTGCATAGAAGTTAAATAAGCAGGGTGACAATATACAGCCTTGACGTACTCCTTTTCCTATTTGGAACCAGTCTGTTGTTCCATGTCCAGTTCTAACTGTTGTTTCCTGACCTGCATATAGGTTTCTCAAGAGGCAGGTCAGGTGGTCTGGTATTCCCATCTCTCTCAGAATTTTCCACAGTTTATTATAGGCCCCCAAACCAGAGTGTGAAATTTCCTCATCTCCTGAGACCACCAAGTCTTTAGATCCAATAAGCCATGCCGTTGGCTGTGTAGTTTGGATAAAATGCAAAGCCAGTGCAGGAGATGCAGGAGATGTGGGTTTGATCCCTGGGTTGGGATGAGGAAGAAATGGCAGCCCACTCCAGTATTCTTGCCTGGAGAATCCCATGGACAGGGGAGCTTGGTGGGCTACAGTCCCTGAGACTGCAAAAAGTCGAACACAACTACATATGTATACACACATATTCCTTTGCTTTTCAAGTTGCCTTGAAAATGCCTTGCATTTTCAAGTTTACTTGCTGGGTTTTGTTTCTGAAGTTTACCTCTTAACC
The DNA here is from genome assembly GCF_032405125.1 of Capricornis sumatraensis. Classification (NCBI taxonomy): domain Eukaryota; kingdom Metazoa; phylum Chordata; class Mammalia; order Artiodactyla; family Bovidae; genus Capricornis; species Capricornis sumatraensis. Next base: position 46,349,572 of record NC_091088.1, read on the forward strand.
ACTAGGATATTGAAGATGTAGAGGCGACTCCCCTGTCTTAATGACGTTTGTTTTAAATGTGAATTCTGGAGAGTTCCATCCATCCATATCGCAACAGGTCAAGTGCAAATGTCTGCTCTTGGACTTCCCCGTCCTGCCTTGCGTGGAGTGTTTCCCTGTCCAGGCTGGGGACCATCAGGGTGGTTGTCCATGTGTGGGAAGTGCCACATTTCATGGAGTCACTCAGTTGTCGGTGTAGACTTTGCTGGGAGGGGTGAGAGGCTTCTGCTTCCCACTGCAGAGCTTCTGCTGGCATTTTTTTGTTTTTGGTGGAGGGGACAGAAAATCCCTGTTGTGTGATCATCCTGAGGGGCCAGGAGGAGAGGTGGTGGTCAAGGCTGACTCCATTGTCATGTGGGCATTGGCTGTTCACAAACAGAGCTTTCTTGGTAGTGAGATAAACTCCTAGTGGTGAGTTTAGGATAGAATCAGAAAGACGTTCTTTGGCCACTCACAGTGTTGCTACTAAGGGTCCTTATCTAGGTTGGAAAGTGACACGGTAAGGGTTCCCATTTAGGAAATTATGTCCCAAGCACGAGCCCTGGCCGGCATTCCCGAGGTGGAGTCTGGAATGAAGCATCAGGCACCCGTAGGGGGAGAGGGGAGATTGGGCAGCCTTGCCCTAAGCGCCCTGAAGTGGTCCTCCTTCCCGGGATGAGCCAGAAGACCCTCTGACCCCTGGACCATCCCATTTACCCCAGTCTACACTGCACTCCTTGAGGTCTCTCCAAATGGGTTTGTGCTACATGAACAATTTTAGATATGTAGATTTAAAATGTTAACAGTTGGGTATTTTAAGACCTATTAGAAAAATATAAGTAGCACATCCTAGCTGAGATTTCACAGATGTTATTGCTTAAGGTGAGGCTAAGTTAAAAGAAAAAAAGTGAGTTGATTTAAAGTTAATTTAAAGAAGAGTATTAAGTAAACAACAGTCCAGGTGGCATAGGAGATGGTGGAGACTGTGAAGGTGGTCTGTGGCTGACTGAGAGATGGCTGCGGGGAGCAAGGGAGCAGGTGCCCAGGGGACCCCCCTGGGCCAGCCCACAGGCAGAGTGCAGGCACAGCCTGGGCGCACGCTTTGTGGATATGAGTCCCACCCACCCCTCGAGTTTCATGCTGCTGGTGGGCGCACGTCTGTGTCTTGTTGGCAATGCAATTACTGGCTCTGTGGGAGGCCTGCAGGTTCAAAGCTAGAGATGAGAAATCAAGTTTACCCCTTTTAGAGACGTGGGTTTGGTTTAGATGGTGACGATGGTGTTTCATGAAAGTAAGACTTCACCAACTCATAAAAGGCAAGGAAAAACCCTGAGCCCAGTGCCCCTTCCTCAGTAGAGGGACCCCCGTGGAGGTGGGCTGAGCTTGGTGCTTCTCTCCCTCCCTCTGCGGCCGCCCAGAACATGGGTCCTTGAGGCCCAGGGGGAAAGAGGCTGTTATCCAACTGTCCCTTGAGGGATCCTGTGGGATCAAGAGGAAAGGAACTTGTGTACTAAGTAACTTGGGGTGACATGCAATCAAAGGATCGGGCTGGTGTTGACTTGGAGGCCGTAGGAACATCCTTCCTAGTGCTTTGCCCCGAGCTGCGTTTTGCTTTTAGTATTTCAAGGTTGTGTGTGTGAGAATGAGTGAAAGGACCCTCTGTGCTCCTTGGCCAGCACCACTCTGCTGCCCTGGGGTTGGGGGGAGGGCTGCATGGTGGTTGGAGACTTGGAGCAGCAGGGCGGTCAGGGGCTGGACATCTCCTTGTGGCATTTTCAGGGCGCTTGGTTGCTGGGTACTTGGAGGGGCCCTGGGGGCTTGGTGAAGATTGGAGGTGCCCTGGGGGTCACTTCCCTGCAGAGGTGGGGATGTGGCGGGGACTCGGGCGCCCTTTGGGGTGGGGGCTGCCCACTCTGCTGTGCTCACACACCGCCTCCTTCTCTGCACCCAGAGAGCTGGCTGGGGTTGGCTGATTGGGTGTTTAAGACTTTCCAGGGCGGACCCCAAGGAGGCCGAAAGGTGGTTTCTTCCTTTAAGGAGTTTACCACCCAGATGAAGGAGCAAGAGCAACCTCATGGGGATGACCTGTCAGAGTGGCAGGGCTCCCTGTCAGGTGTGGACATGCAGAGAGAGGACAGAGAACCGCATGGTGTGGACAGGTGTGAGTGTGTTGGCCCCAGGAGCCCACAGGCAGGCAGGACCCAGGACACGGTCCTGAGGAAGACCCTTGGAGAGTGTACATTTCCCTTGTAGAAACCCAGTGCACAGCACCCAGCAGAGGCTCGATGAACATTTGTTACAGCGAACTGAATGGGACCAGAGCCTGGCTGGGTAGTGAGCGCCAGAGCCCTTCTCCAGTAATAGTTATCTCAGGGAGCATTTCTTGGGTCCCAGCCCAGGACCGAGCCACAGCCTGTGCCTGCCCCCAGCTCACCCGCACCCCAGGGGCCGTCACCCATGGAGTCAGCTGCAGGGCCCTCGGGAACTCCCGGAGACTCCCGCTTCTTTTATTAACTCAGTGTCGGAGGAGTTGCCCATACCCAGGAAGGAGGGGAATTAAAAATAATGGGGTGTGTGCGTATCTGTGAAAGTGAAGATAAAAAGGTAAATGCTACCATGAACGAGGGTATTATTCTCAATCCAGTGATTCCAGTATTCTGTACGTTTGGGTCTTTTCTGAATCACTGCCCCACTCAGTCCCATGTCAGAAATTTATTTGTGCTAATCAAATTTTCAGCTACTTATTCTGTTGCAAGAAATCTCCTATAGCCAAATTTGTGTGTGTGTTTTCATGTATTTATGGATTAAAATCAGACCCTGCCTTTCCATTGTTGTCTGTCTGTAACCAAACTGAAAGCTTTCCCCTGAATCTTTACTGAGACAACTTTGTAGAAAGAAGCTCCCAGATTGAGCAGGCCAAAATTTAAACACACACACACACACACACACACACACACACACACACACACACATTTCAGACTCACTGAAAAACTGCTAGAGAAAATAAGAATACCCAACAATCTAGACACACAGGAAAGAAACTTTCAGTTTTTACTTCCAAGTTTGGCAGCCTGGTAAACTTGAAAGGTTAGCTATGAATAAGCATAATCAGATCTTTCTTTTTGTCCATATTTAATTCAAATGAGACAGCTCTGTGTTGACTTCTAATACAGAAAGGCCACCCACCATGGTGGCGCTCCCAGCCAATGAAGCCGGCTGGCGAAAGCTTTCTTAAATGGTGCTAATCAGCCCAGGGAGGCCTGCCCTCTATCCCCATCAGTATTCTATAATTCAGATGTGCTGATAACCTGAAATTGAATGTGTCAGGATGCAGACATGTGAAGGAAAGAGGGAACTCCAGGCTGGAGGAGCCGGGTGGCTGGGAGACAATGCCTGGGGGAGGGGGTTTCCTACCCTCCCCAGCCCCCACCCCCATAGTTCTGTGTGTGTGTGTGTGTGTGTGTGTGTGAGAGCGTGTATGCATGCATGTGTGCGTGTTATTGTTCCAGGCCAGGGACAAAATGGAAGGTTTCAAGTTCTGAAATATTTATAGGGAGGCTTTGGATTTTGTATATGTTAAATGAATCAACAGACATTTTGGCTGCTGAGGGGTGAATGGTAATTTGCGATTAATTTGTTTTTTTTTTTTTTTTTTTTTTTGAGCCACAGCTATTTTAAAACCTTTCTCCCACTCTCTTGTACATGAGACAGACAGACATACACACACCCACCCCAGTCTGGTGAGCACGTCTCTCAGGAAAGTTTAACAAAAGAGTCGCTATTGTCACTGTCCCAGCCGGCAGCAGTGCAGCTGAGGGTCAGTTGCTATTTCTATTTTAAACCTTGATTTTTGCAAAGTTTGTCTTTTGACTGTTCTCATTCTAATCAGGCTTAGTTAGGGGATCCGCTCCAAGTCCACACCAGGCTGTGAGGACAGAGGAAGATAAACCGGGGGGATTAAACAAAAAGTTCTGCTCTGTCAATAGGCGTGTGTGTGTGTGTGTGTGTGTGTGTGTGTGTGTGCGTGCGTGTGCGCGCGCGCGTGTGCGTCTGTGTGTGTGAGTGAGAGAGAGAGAGAGACAGAGTCATTGGCTAGCAGTCACTAAATGGCTGTTCCCTTGATTTCAAAGGAAGTGCAGTTCATCGTAGAGCTGGGTGTTTGTGCTGCTGTATTGGCTTTGCATGTGACTTGTCGGCTGTGCCTTCAGGGTGCCACCCCTTTAGTCTCCCCCTTGTGCCCATGACCGTGTGTCCATTGGAGTCAAGACACTGGCTGTTCCAGTCCATGCTGTTCATCCATCCCCTTGGTCCAGCCTAAACCCTCCCTAAAAGCCAGGGTGCCAGCCGCCACCAGCTTCACTGTTGCCAGGATCCCACTGCTCTTTGACTTTGCTTGTTGACGTTTTCTGCAGCACCTCCTGGGCCCTCTTTCAGCCCACATGCCGCAGGTCAGGGTGATGGGTGCCTTTGAAGTTTTCTCTTTGTGATGGCATCTAACGTTCTCTCCTGGTTTGGAGACATCTGCATAAAGCTTGTCTCTCCTGCCAAGCTATGAGTCCCTGGGGGTGCTGATTCAATGTTGGGGCACCTCTGTATACCCCCGGCATTCCTGGCATGGAGCTGGACAGTTCAGTTCAGTCGCTCAGTCGTGTCCGACTCTTTGCGACCCCATGAATCGCAGCACGCCAGGCCTCCCTGTCCATCACCATCTCCCGGAGTTCACTCAGACTCGCATCCATCGAGTCAGTGATGCCATCCAGCTATCTCATCCTCTGTCATCCCCCTCTCCTCCTGGGAGCTGGACAGGTCCCAGGAAATACAGGCAGGAGGAGACTGAATTGCTTGGAAATGTGTTTCTTGGGGATTTGCCATGTCCAGAAGAAGGGGCAAGGAGAGAAGAGGCAGGCTGAGAGTGGGCAAAAAGAGAGATTCAAGTTGCCTTTTTCACTGTGGACAGACCCAGGGCTACCTCATCATGTCCCCCCTCAGTCCAGGCTGGCTGTAGGGATGCAGGTCTGCTCTGCTTCCTTGGAAGCTCATAGATGTTATCCCTAAGAGGCTGCTCTTTGAAAGGGTAAGGAGAAGGTTCTGACCCCACCCTCATCACTGTCAGACTGATTGGCAGCACACGGCATGCCATCCAGAAGGACCCAGAATTCTTCCCTGTGGTTTGGACCCAGTGGTGGCTTCCCCAAGGGAACACTTGGCATGTGTTTAATTATTCATTGGTGTTCTCATCTGTATCTCTCTACTCCTTGATTGTTTTGTCTTTCCCTAAAAATATTTATTTGAAATTCTGTGATCAAAGACTGAAAAACAAAATAAAGCAGGATATTAAAATGAAAAAAATATTTTTTAGGAGGTTGGAATGTCAAGATCACTTTTATTAGAAAAGTTTACAAGATGAAGCCACAAATTATTTACGTAAACTTCATATATCAAGTATGATACTCCCCTCCATGCTTCTGGTGAGCAGTATTGGCTGTTGTAACCTGGATTTAAAATACCTTCTACTTAAGACAGGACAAATTCATTTTAATTAAAATTAACGGGTTTTTTTCTTGATCATATTTTAACACACACATACATACTCACACACATCTGTGTTCAGAATTGATAAAGAAAGAACTCTGGTTAAATAATCCACTTTTGTCTGACAACGGAATCCGTTATAGAGGTGCAAATATGCAGAAAGCTATTTGGAAATTCGTCCTAGTAGTTGTCAGGTTTTATTATGCAGGAAGGTGTCATGTTTGTTACGAAGCTGAGTGCAGATGGCAGAGTGGAAGAAATGGATCACTAATTTTAACAATGATTAATGAACAGAGATAGAAAATGAATTACATTGGACTATCGGAGGCAAGAAATATTTTTGTGAAAATTTTGACTCATCTGCTGTGCTGTTCTCTGCAAATTATTTTCAGAAATTCTATATGTTGTCAACAGTTGACTGCATTTTCCATTACTGTCTATTTCTGTTCTTAAGTACTTTTGTGTTATTAGAGATACATAATTCAAAATACCAATACATTCCTGATTACTTAGAGAAAATATATGTAACAGGGTGACTGTTCCATAGATGCTAGCCGTAAAAAGTCCTGTTTTATAATGATCTTTCATTCTTCCTCATTTTATCACTACATTAGGAATGTTTGATAAAAAGAAAGGGAGGGTGGGGGCTCTTCTGGCACATACAGAATAAAGGAAAAATAGAAGTGAAGGTAGCAATAAAAATGTGGTCCTGTGGCTTATTGTAGTCTTAAGCTGCCGCCAGCCATGTCCTTCTTTGTGTTCTCTGCCTGGCATCGTGGGAAGCTGGGACCTGCCAGCTCTCAGGCACTCGCTTTGGTGGGCCATGGCTCACGTTGTCGGGTCTTCTGCAGGGAGAGCCCCAAACATCCCATGACACTGTCTTCTTTTAGACACCGGAGGTCATCACCAGTTCTTGAAGTTGTCCCAGAAATTTTTTCTTCTGATAGACCGTTACTCCAGTTCTGTCTGTTCCAGTGTCCTTGGTATTTATTGGTAGTGAGTTTTCATGGTCTCATTTCCTTCATCAGCCTTGTGTGTATGTGTGAGAAAGTAAGAGAGAGAGAGAAAGAAAGAGAGAGAAGTCTGCAAGTGAATACAGTTTATTTCGTTATGATTCCTGCTGTTGGTGGTAGGCACACCTATGTGATATCTCATATGGAAAAATGGATAGTGATTTTTTTTTTCTCCTCCATCCCTCTTCTTCTTTTTTTTGGGTAAAGATATTAACCATCTTAAATATGTTGACTTCAGGCATCTTATTTTCGTGAGATCTTTGGCACTTGAGAAATGATCTGCTAGTATTTGGATCCTGTATGGTAATTGGTAGGCACATGATTTAATTCATCAGGAGCTAGTAGTGACATGAGTTGATGTCACAGTTAGCAATTCAGGGCACTTGTGTTTCAGGGCAACCCAGTCACCACGTGGCCTCGCCTCTATGGCCCGTGTAGGAGTCCACCTCTAACTCCAACTATTTAACCCTTGGCTTTGGAGGTTTGTTTTTATTAAAATCTTACAGTATAGCCCTTGAACATTTCAGACAACTCCCCTGTGTTTTCCCAAGAGTGATTCTCCCCAGATGAGAGGACAGGGGGCTTCCGTGCCCCCCAGGTCTACCCCCAGTGCATGCTGGCCACTGGGGTCTGGCTTTCACAAGTGCCTGAGCTGCCTCCTGAGAGCCGCCTCGTGTCTGAACAAATGGACGGTCTATAACTACTTCCTTCTCCTGCAAATGAGCTTTCCAAGTTTCTAACTTGACTGTTTTATTTATGCTCTTGACCTGTAAAAACAAGCAGGCTATTTAAAAAGCAAAAAGTACTTCCCATGATTAGAGTACTTAGAACTGAAATAAATTGCAGAATGAAGAGGACATTCCTTGTTGCTCCTGTAGAAAATGTCATGGAGGTTTTGCTCCTTGAAAATAGTCTGTGGTTCTGCATGTCAGGGTTTCCCCCATCTCACTGGCCTTGGGCTCCCCCAGGAAGGATTCACGTGTCTTCCCTTTTTCTTGCTTTTAATTGGTGGAATAATCCTAGTGAGCATTTAAAACATGTTTGCAAATGGTTCTAAGTCAAGTAGTTTGCATATAATTATGGTCCTGGTGGGAAAACACTTTGGAAAAACAACTAGTGATACAATGCAAGTCCTGCTCAGGTTACATAGCGTATGCTAAACACTGAGGAAACACACACAGTCTTCAGTGAACAAGGTAGGGAATGCTCCAGGGAGCCAATTTAGAATGTGACTTAAGGCGAGCGTGGCTTTCTGTGTCTCTTTCTTTTGGCAAGCATGTTGAGTAATGGTGGTCTCTGGGATTCTTTGTAGGCCCCCTGCCCACCCGAGGTGGCCACTTTACATAGGCCTGAACAAGGTGGGTGTCCAGAGAGGGATGTTTTGGGCAATCTGACCGAGTGTGAGGGGCTTGGTGGTGCTCAGCTAAAGGCTGCCCCAAGGATGGTTGAGTGGTGTGAGCCGTGGAGGATGGGTAGGGCCCAGGCAGGGGAGAGACAATCCTACAATTCATGGACGGAGAGATCAGGAAAAATAAAGAGAAACTATAGATGATCCACTTAAGAGACAAGTGGCTCCTAAATATAGAACTGTCTCTGTGATTCATGGTTTGGGTTGCTTTTGAGGCAGTAAGTCAGGTCGAGGGATGCTCTATAGGAATACTTTGAGGGTAACTGAGATTTAGACATTTGGATCTGAGCTCCAGGAAGCAGGTTGGTGCTCAGGTTTTGTTTTCCTTCGAAACGAATACCTTCTAGTTATTTAACCTGAGTTTGCTAATGTCTGTGTGAATTTGGTTTCTGACTTAAGTCGGTCCCCAGACTCTCCTTATATATGCTTGGTGTCTGTTGGCGTGGCCTTTGTGTGGTCATCAGTGGGGCCAGCCAGCTTCACGGGCTCTAGAACAGAAGTCAAAGGCAGTCCTGGTTCTGGCTGGTTCCGGCTTTCACAGACAGCTGTTTGTCTTTCCACAGTTGTTATCAGTCTTTTATTTCAGTTGTAACTACCTTCATATTGATCTGAACTCACTCAGCAAATCAGACCTGAAGAGTAAAACGATGGGAAAATTATTTTGAAATACCTGTAGTAATGGGGGAATTTGTCCAAGCCAACAGATAGGGGCATGCACCCACCCACACGCTTGTTTGGCCGCAACTGTTGACGTTTCCAGGGCCGCTTATTTGAAAGGGTGAGACTTGGTCGTGCAAACACAAGACCCACCTGCCTACATTCTGAGTCGATGCAGTCTCTGGACACGTGCTCTGTGTCTTTTTAACTGTTAACCCTAGGAATATATGTTTAAGTTAGACCGAACTGAGTAATTATAATAAAATGGCCTATAGCACGAGCTGGAGTATATTTGAGATGTCTGTCATCCTTCTATTACCTCAGGTAAATAACTGATTGACCTTTTTGGGGCTCTGATACTTTACTAATCAGAACCTGAAATCTGTATAACAACACTTCATTTACTTGATAGACAAAAGAACAATTGCACTTGAAGTAATGTGATTTCTAAATAGACACTGCCTGTCAAAAATAAATGCATTAGAAGTAAAATGTAGCTCAAGGAGACAATTAGCAAACAGAGGTGACGCCGTAAACAGGTGCACCCATTATTCCCAAAGCTTGTGGCAATATATTCGCGTCTTTTAGAGTGATGGAAGATCATGTGACGGTTTGGTGAATTATCTATCGGTATCATCTGACTGATGAAGCCGCTGCTGTTGCAGATCATTTAAAAATGCATCTCACAAATTACATGGTAGCTGGGAAAAATGCAGGTTTCTTTCTTCTTTTTTTTTTTTTAAAGAACAATGCTTTTCTAAAGCTATGCGCTAGCATACGTAATTTTTTATTTGAAAAGATGGAGACCATTTCATTATGCTGGGTATACAGTCGGTTAAGGTTGTGCAAATTCATTACAATGTTTGTTAATGTATAAAACATTTTCCATTCTGGTTTTAGTGACATTGGATTTTTTTTTTTTTATAATGTGCTGTTTCTGAAACATCTGCCATTCCTTGTTACCTGTGGGCAGAGGAGAGAGAATATACTCTTTCTAAGAATGTTTATAAAATCTTTACCAAAATGGAAAGGCTTGGAAGATGAGAGGGAAAGAATATATTTTTTTTCCTTTTCCTTGAATTGTTATGTTTGAATTTTCTGGATTCTGGATTAGGAACTTTACCAGGAGACAAGCAAGGGAGCCTTTCACTGGCCTCTTGACAGGGCAGACTAGGAAGGACTAGATTTTCTTGGGGTGTCTCTGTCCCCCTATGCTGGTGCCACTGCAGTGGGCTCTGCCCTCAGAGTCACGCTCCTGGGGACCTTTCCTGTTATTTTTCAACAGTCATCTTTGCCTTCTTTTTTGCTATAGTTTATAGGATACTTGAGGGACCCATGGGTTTGGCAGTTACTGTTTCTTCTTGTTACTATAAAATCACAGGAAAACAGTGTTAAATACTTGATGTGGCCTCCAAATTGGTCTGCCCTTGAATGTTCATGGGCCTCCTCCAGAATAACCAGTAGCTGGAGCTAAAGGTAATATGGATTGAGAGGTTCAGTAGAGCAGCAGCAGTTTGATGGCGTCCTATGGCCAGATGGAGAAATGAAGAAGGCGCCACCATTCTGTTGTAATTTTTGGATCACTCCTCACATTGCTGCTGGCTTCCAGCTGGGGAGGTGGTGCGTGCCCACTCTGAACCTCTGTCTGGCTCCTCATCCTTACTTTCTGAGGCATTCATTCAAGTTTCCGTCTTGGAGACGAAGGAGCGAGGATGGGGCTTTGGGGGGCTGCCCTGTTGAGGGGTGGAAGTAGTCCGAGCAGCTCTCTCCCCTTGCTGTCCAGGAGACGGACCCTGAGAGGGGTGCAGGCTGGCTGGCCTGTTCGGCGCTGGAGGCACAAGTCAGTTTATTATGTGAGGTGAGCCATGTTATGTGAGGTGAGAAAACCGCAACACCCTGCACAGAAGTACAAATGGGCCAGTCAGCGGGATCTGTGCCGAGTGCCCGGTGCTCTTCTCAAAGGCCTGCCCGAGCAGCCTCGGTGGGAAGTTTTTGGACATCAGCTCCTCAGAGAAGTGGTGAGCAGAAGGTTTCTGAAGGATCCGAAATCTCTCAACACTGGAGAGGTCTCCAGATTTGCAGCGTGGAAATCCTCCAGCCAGGAAAGGCTTCATCAGAGCTGTACTTTTTCTTTTCCTTAAAATTTTTTTTTTAATTAATAGACTTTGTTTCTTAAAGAAATTTTAGGTATACAGGAAAACTGAGCACAAAGTACAGTCCCCATAAGACTCCATCCCCACATTTTCTCCTATTATGTTAGTGCGTTGCATTTGGTATGGTTGATGAGCCAACACTGATACATTATTATTAAGAGAACCCCATAGTTTATATTAAAGGGATCACTTTTCATGCTGTACATTCTATGGGTTTGCACAAATGTATCCACTATTAAGTTCCGTATAGAATAATTCCACTGGAAGGCAATGGCACCCTACTCCAGTACTCTTGCCTGGAAAATCCCATGGTCGGAGGAACCTGGTAGGCTGCAGTCCACGGGGTTGCTAAGGGTCAGACATGACTGAGTGACTTCACTTTCACTTTTCACTTTCATGCATTGGAGAAGGAAATGGCAACCCACTCCAATGTTCTTGCCTGGAGAATCCCGGGGATGGGGGAGCCTGGTGGGCTGCCGTCTGTGGGGTTGCACAGAGTTGGACACGACTGAAGTGACTTAGCAGCAGCCCTAAAATCTCCTGTGCTTCATCTGGTCATCTTGCCCTCCGCAAACCCTGACAACCACTGATACTTTTCCTGTCTCCTTTGTTTTGCCTTTTCTAGAAAGCTGTAGAGTTAGAATCATACAGTGCATAGACTTATAAGACTAGCTTCATTCCCTTAGTAATATGTCTTTTTGGTTCTTCTAACTCATTTTATGCCTAAATACTATCCCATTGTCTGGATGTACTACCGATTTTCTTACTGAGAGACATCTTGGTTGCTTATGCATTTTGGCAAACATGAATAAAGCTGCTATAGACATCTGTGGGCAGGTTTTTGTGTGGATGTGGATTTTCAACTCTTCTGGGTAATTGTTAATACCAAGGAACATGACCGCTGAGTTATATGCGAAGATTGTGTTTAACTTTATAAGAAACTGCCCAGCTGTCTTTCAAAGTGGTTGTACCACTTTGCCTTCCTACCAGCAGTGAATGAGAGTTCTTGTTCTATAGCTTTGCATTTGGTGGGATCATAGTTTGGGGTTTTAGTCACTCTGATAAGTAATGGTATCTCATTATTGTTTTAATTTGCATTTCCTTAATGACATGGCACGTCTAGCATCTGAGGTGCTTATTTGCATGTGTAGGTCTTCTTTGATGAGGCATCCAGATTTTTGCCCATTTTTAAGTGGGCTCTTTTTTTTTTAATTGTTGAGTTTAAAGAGTTCTTTGTATATTTTGGATACCAGTCCTTGTCAGATATGTCTTTAGCTAAGATTTTTTCCCAGTGTATGGCTTGTCTCTTAATGTTTTCCTTTTGTAACACCTGTGGAAACTCAGCCACCTCAGCCAGTAGCCTGTATTCTCATAGGGCCAAACAGAGTCTTCTTACAGTTAGGCCCTGAGGTTTTAGGACATGTGAAATCAAAAATACACATGCAGTGTGTCTTCAGTTATGGTCATGAACTCACACACACACACACACGCATGTGTGGAAAAGCATAGAAAGAAGCACACCAAAATAGCAACAACAATCACAGCAGCTGAATTATGTTATTTTTTTCGTTGTAATGTCTTGTATGTTCCAAATGTTCTGGAGATGAGCACTATTACCTAAATAACCAGTTTTATAAAACTAAAAGTAAGTGAACTGAAAAAAGCAACACCTGTACAGGAGACCTTACAATGTTTCGGTTAGAAATTGTGTAACTTTCATTTTGACTCAGAGAATATCTATGGAACCAAAATTTCAAGTGATGGTGATAATACTACATTTTCTCCAAAACCTTCTTCAGAAAACAAATGAATCTTTATGAATCTAAATTCAGCTGTTCAGATGGCCTGAGTTTTTGCACAGGTTGAAATTGGTACTGTACAGTATAAATATAATAGAAGCTGCTCATGTAGCTCCATATACAACTTTATATTTATTAATGGCAAAGAATATTTGAAAGACTATATATACACATATATATGTATATGTGTATATAATTGAATCACTTTGCCATACAGCAGAAATTAACACAACATTGTAAATCAGCTATACTTCAATTAAAAAATAAGTAAAATCAAATAGAAACAAAATGAAAACATTTTTCTAATGGGCACATTAAAATGGTAAAAAAAACAAGTGAAATTCGTTTTAAGACTAAATTTTACTTAATTCAGTGTATCCAAAATATTATCACTTTGACATGTAAAAAAGTGTAAAGAATATAAAGGAGATATTTGACATCTTTCCAAACATGTTGTGTGTTTTAGGCTTACAGCACACCTCAGTTTGGGCTGACGCAGTTTTTCACGTGTTTGGTAGGCACTTGTGGTCAGTGACTGCCGAGCTGGACAGCGTGGCTCTGTGTGATGGCTGAATATTCAAGCACTATTTGCCAAACAGAGTACAGAGCACCTGAGCAGCAACATTACTTGCAGTAAGTATGGAGGAAAAAAAAAAGCACTTTGTGCTTTCCAGTTTTCCACATTTCTTCTTCAAGATAAGCTTCATCATAGACACCTTGTGATCTGATGACATGACATGTCTCCTCTCCGGGGATAAATGTTTTTAATTCAGGTGGTCATACAGTAAACTAGAAAGCATTCGCAATGTGGGAGACTTTTTCCCCCTCTTTTGCATTCCTCGTGCTCTGGGGGGTCACAGCTGTCTCAAATTTGCCGTCCTATAGAGTCTTGAACTGATGTGGGAGCTGCCTTCCCAAGGATAGGCTGAGACTTGGGGCAAGTTGGGCAAAGACATTGGGGAGATGCTGTCAGGCTGGCTCTCACAGGAAACAACCTTCAGGAAGATCTGGGGTGCCAGTCCTGCCTGGTTCAGGCTCTGGGATGCCACCAGCATGGCAGCTTGGCACCATATCCAGTGACTCAGATATTGAGCCTTGTGGGAAGTGTGTGCATGTGGTCTGTGCCTCCTGCCCTGAGCGCACTGGCCTACAGGGCGGGTTCTCCTCTGCCTTATCCTGGATTGGAATCTCCCACCTTGGGGTAAAGATTAGGAACATGTGCAGAATGATGCCAAGGCTTGTGTGTGCTCCTAAGGATGCGTGGAGCCATGGGATGTCTCCGACTAGCGGACAGCAGGCAAGCTTGGCTGCTTTGGAGATGGGGCTCTTCAAGGCCACCGGGTGGGGAGAGAGATGTTGTCCGGTACTGGGAGACAGTGGGGTAGGGTGGCTCCCACATCTTAAGAGCTCTTAACCTTGGACTTGTTCCTTTGTGGCTAGTGCCTCAGTTTCCCATCAGTAAATGAACATGATCATGGTATTCTCAGCTCACTGGGTTGTCGTGAGGATCAGTACTATGATGAGGGATTCTGGTTGGCACATGGTAAATGCTCAGTAAACATCTGTTGTCACTCTTATGAGTTCAGGAATGATTTGGTCAACGAACAAGTAAGTCCCTTTAGAAGTGGTGGTATGTGTGTGTGTGAGTGTGAATATATTCCGGATATTTCCTGGACTATTAATATATATTTTTTAAGGGTTCATGCACTTCTGTCTCCTTTCTGCACTGTCAGCCTGGACTGATTCACTACAAGCATCTCTTCCTTCTCCTTTCACTTTCCCTCTCTCCTTTTCTCCTTCTCAGGGTTGTTTTGACTATGAATTAATTGTAGGTTGGGGGACTTGCAAGCAAAAATCAAAGCCAATAAACTTCAAAAGGATGGGGAGGACCAGGGCCACCGGGGGAGTGCAGGGCCCGACAGGGGCTCTGGCTGCAGGGTGGGGTGGTGGGGGCTTTCCATGTTCCTTCAAAGGGGACACCAAGTGTTTCAGATTGTCACTTAAAAGCTCAGATGCAAAACTTTGGAAATCTGGGAGAGAGGCAACGGTTTCCAAAACAGCTATTTTTATCTTTTGCCAGCAAGTATGAGCCCAGTGGAACGTAGAGTTAAACTTGGAATTTCTTGGCAAGGGTTAATAATCAATGTAGATCTCCTAACAAAGGAGATGCTGCCTTATTATACTGGGAAAGTTTTTTTTTCTTAACTGTCAGTGAAGCAGTACTAATTATTACTCCAGTGTAAATGAGGTCATTTCCTATTAAGAGAACAAAATGCTTAGCCTCGCCTTGCCAATTCATACCAACTATTTTTCACACATACTCAGCTTTTTAGTTTTTTCTTTTAATTTTGATAAAATCCATTCATTTGTATTAGAAAAGTGTAAACCATCGCAATAATAGTTGCCCATGATTGCCCAGATGAGCTTTTGTAATGTGTGGGTTGTTTGAATACCATGTGTTAGCTATGGAACAATTAGGCAGCTGAATGGATCTTTAAAACAATCAGATACTTTTATCTCACTGAAAAAATACATTCCTTGGATGTGTACTGTTAAACCGTAAATTCCGGGGAACATTAAACTCACGTCACGAGGAGAACTTTCGGATATATGTTGATCAAGGACAAAAAGACATCCAAATATCTTGTCTTCATGTTTTCATTTTTTTTATGCAAGCAAAAAGATTTAAGGAATATTGTAGCAAACAAAGGGTAATTGTTTTAGCCCAGATGTTGCTTTTGCACAACAAGCAGGTTACAATGTTCCCACAGAGCTGATGAGCCCAATCAGGGAAATGATTAAAAATTGATTTTGTCCCTGTAATTACAGTATGTAAACTACTTAGCTTGGATTGCAAAGGAAGTGATTTTCTAATTACGTATATACTCTGGTGTCTAATGATTGGTTTTTTGAAGTAATGAAGAGAGAGCACTAACGACTCCTTGGTGTTCTGTTGTTTAAGAAAGACCATCTTTAGAGTAAGCAGCAACAGACAAAGAGTTTAAATTGAATTTTCAACACTGTTAATGTGCACATGGATTTGTTTATTAAAGAGACAGAGAAGTAATTTGATTGGCTCTGAGCATCTTGGCTTTTTTTCATGCTAAAGCATGTAAAAATACATGCACCGGGTCGCAAGCTGACGGGAAGAAGCCTCTCCACTCCTCTTTTATCATCCCAGCGCCCGGGCTGCTATCGCTGGCTCTCAGGTTCCTGTGAGCGTCTGATGTCTGTGTATCCTGAAAGCATTTAGATCGAACAGGTATCAAATAGCTTCTTCATCAAAGTTACCTTTGTTTTAAAATGAAAGAAGAGGCTTCCTTTGGAAGCATGTCTGGGCAGCCCAACGCACTCCGTGTTATAATATTTCAGTTGTGTCCTGTGATGCTGAGCTCTGCGTCAGGGTGGCAGCTGCCACCCACCCCCCATATGTATGTGTGCATACACACAGACGTGTGCACACACTCACACACTCACACAGGTGCCAGCCCTATATTTGGAGGCCTGACTGCAACTGTGGTGGGTCAGGAGTGGGACCCCTTGCCGGGGGCGCTGATGGGGTTTAGGAAAGAGCTGCCTGAGTTCCGAGTGTTCCTTCTCTGCCGTGAGACACTTTGAAGCTATGGAATAACAGCTCCTCAAACACCTGTTCTGGCAGAAGTTAGGAGAGAGTGGTGGCTCCAAGATGACCCTGAGAGCAAGTGTGTGGGGAGGCCAACAGACCAGGGCACTCTGCCTTTGAAAAGATCATTTGTTACTCCCAGTTCTTAAGGGGAGGGGGCACACCACGCCGTGCAGGGCTTCACAGGGGCACACCAGGGTTAGTCAGCAAACAGAAGAGGTGAAAACATGGGCAAGAGCCCTTATTGTAGTTTTTTCAGAGATAAGCACAGCAAGGCAGAAGTAGACTTAGGATCGGCTGCACTGTGCTGTGCTCACTCAGTTGTGTCCGACTCTTTGTGACCCCCATGGACTGTAGCCCATCAGCCTCCTCTGTCCTTGGGGATTCTCCAGGCAAGAATACTGGAGTGGGTTGCCATGCCCTCCTCCAGGGGATCTTCCCAACCTAGGGATCCAACCCAGGTCTCCTGCATTGCGGCATATTCTTTACTATCTGAGCCACCAGGGAAGCCCAAGAATACTGGTGTGTAGCCTATCCCTTCTCCAGGGGAACTTCCTGAACCCAGGAGCTGGGGTCTCCTGCATTGCAGGAAGATGCTTTATCAGCTGAGCTATCAAGGAAGCCCTAGGATTGGCTAGTCAGATAATTTTAGCAGGCTCCAGGGCTCAGAGCTGTCTCTGCCTCCAGTTGTCTGGTACCTGGGTGACCAGAGCAGGTGGACAATGGTCCAGAGTATGAGGGCCTGATATAGAAGGTGGTTGGGGCATGGGCTCTGAATTGGTTTGCAGATGGAAGACGTGCTCCCAGGGGAGTCATTTGCTATCTCTGGGAACTGGCTCCTGCTGGGAGGGGCTGTCCCTGCGGGGTCAGTAAGGCCCCAGATATCAAAGCATCGGAAACATATGGTTTCTGCACCTGAGCCATGGGTTGATGAGGGAGTGGCGCCTTGTGCCACCAGCTTCTGGGGTGAGGATGAGCGCAGGGTGAATCTGTCTCATGGCTCCATACAAAAGGCATCCTGAATCTGCTTCCTTCTCCCCATCACTATTGCTCTCAGCCCTGGTCAGGTCAGCCTCCTCTCTCCCCTGGACAACTGCTGAAGCCTCCCCAGCAGTCTCCCTGCCTCCACTCCGGTCCCCTCTTGCCTGTTCTCCCCACCGCAGCAAGTCCAGGGTAAATCAGATCATGCTATTGCCTCACTCAAAAGCCACCAATGGCTCAGAATAAAGCCCATGTTTCTTACTGTGTCTGCTGAGGTGTGTGAATCCTAAATAGCCCGCCCTGTCCCATTTTCCTGCTCACTGTCTGTGCCTATGGGCTCCATGGCTTCTTGCTGTTCCTGAACACACCAGCTCCATCCTACAGAAGGGCCTTTGCACTCGCTGTTTGCTCTGCTTGTGAAGTTCTCCCCAGCTCTTCACAGGGCTCACTCCCTTACTCTTTTCTCATCCCTTGTCAAGGTCACTTTTTAGTGAGGTCTCCTCCTTGTCTAGCGATGAGTCTGTCCGTTATTTTCCCAGATTTTTCTTTCTTCTTAGAGCTTATTATTCGCTCATATTATATGTTACTTTTATTTGTCGCTGCTCACTAAGACATACGCTTTGCACAAGCAGAAATATTGCTGATGCTGGGTCCCTGGAACTTAGAAGTTAGAAGCTGGCTAGGTACACGGGAGCCACTTGATGAGTGAGGGCTGAATGAGCGGCTCATTCCCTCAGGCTGTCTCCCAGGTTGCGTTCCTCACCAGGAAGCTTCTTCTGTTGAGAACTAGAGAGGATGGGGGCTGTCCCTGGGGCTGTGTCCATCCCTCTGAGTCTCGGAGAAAGAAATCAAGAATCTCTCAGTGCTTTGGAGTGGAAGTCTCAAATCCACCGTGTTTCGGCAGGATCCTTGTCCCTAGTGGGCCTGGAGAATATTAAGCACTGAGTTGGGAAAGGCAGACCCTCGGAAGGGGTGATGTAGCCCCAGGGGGGGTCCCCTGGAGAAGCGACTCGAGTGCCCCTCTGTGTGCCTCTCTGACGGAGCAGAGCCCACGGCCCAGGAGAGCAGGTTCAGAGGCCTTGGCCCTGGACGCTGGGGTGAGATGTCCAGATAGCTCCGGATGTGTCTCCTGTTAGCTGCACCCTTCTCCAGACACAGGGCTGGGGAAGTTCGGCTGCTCTGTCTCCAAATCCTTCTTTCCTAACTCTTGTCTGAGAGGAAAGCAGTTTATCCAGCTCCCATCTGCCCCAGACAGCCCAGACTCCACAGCAGACAGCCCTGCTCCTGCTGCTGGAACTCCAAGCGAGCCCTGGGGAGGGGCATCTCCAGGAATGCACTCTGCCCACCGCAGGGCCAGCCTCTGGAGTAGAGCGTGGACCAGGGGAGGGGTGAGGTGAGCCAGCCCTTCCTTCTTCCCTTCCATGCGCCTTTTTCTTCCCTCCATCTCCACCAGGTCACCTCCCTCCCTCCCTCCCTTCATCCATCTCATCCCCCATCCATCCTATTATCCCTCCATCTCCCCCTGCTCCCTCCATCCTCCTCTTTTCTCTTTACTTCCCTCCCTTGCTCTCTCCCTTCCTCCCTTCTACGCAATATTTACTGAGCTCTGAGCCCTCTGCCAGAGGGTGGGGACTGGGAGGTGGATGGGGCGCAGCCCCTTCCCCTTGTGCTGCGGGGAGCCGGCCTCAGTGTGGTGCCTGGTACCAGGCCCTCAGGAAATGGGAACTCTTGGTGTCACTTGTATGGCCTTCCAGTTGTCATGGTGCAGAGCGGTGGATAGGTGTGTCATGGGCACGGAAAGGCACCACGTTTGCCTAGAGGAAGGAGCTTTTGTGTTCAGCTTGGGGCTCGTTACAGAGGCCCTGGCGAGGGGGGCGTGTGTGGCGTGTCTGCTCATCTCCTGACTCGCCCTTGTGTCTGAGGAAGAGAGGCTGGGCTCCTGCCCCGCAAAGGTTTCCTGGCTCTGCTCAGAGCTGCCGTGTCTCTCCTGGGAGAACTCAGGAGGAAGGGGGCCCCCTGTCCCCTAGAGGGGGCCCAGCAGATTCACAGGGATGCCACACTGAGAGCCTACTGTGTGCCAGGACACACCAGAGCTGCCTGGACCGCCTCTCACTTTTTTTTTTCTGTGTCCCCCACGTCTTCCTGTCCACCCTGCTTCCCTTCAAAACCCCTCTCTCAGGGCTTTCCATCCCCTCTGCTCCCCTCCCCTTCCTCAGAGAGGCCTTAGACTTGCCTCAGGCCCTAAGTGATCCCTCCATCCCTCCCCGCCGCCTCCCTGCTTTCTCTCTCCCGCTTCTCCAAGTTGCAGTCACCCTGCACTTCTTGCTCGA
Organism: Capricornis sumatraensis; assembly: GCF_032405125.1. NCBI lineage: Eukaryota > Metazoa > Chordata > Mammalia > Artiodactyla > Bovidae > Capricornis > Capricornis sumatraensis. Next base: position 46,369,085 of record NC_091088.1, read on the forward strand.
GCCCCACGGCAGGATCTCTGGACCTTTGCGCTCCCCTTACCTCCATCCCTGTCTCCCCCGAGGCCCTGCCTGCACCTGCTGGAGGGCTCATGTCGTGTGCCCACCCTCCCTGGCTCCCACGGTGGCCGCCTCTCGGCACCCTGTCCCACCAGCCTCTTCCCACAGTGGGCCGTTCCTGGATCCTATGGTAGATCTGCTTGCCCTTGCCCGGCCCCAGGGCTCGGCACACAGAAGGTCTGAGCCACTGAGTGAACAGGTCTCCTAAATTCATTGGCTCCCCTGGGCTGGTGTGTGTCTTACCTGCATCTTACAGGGGTGGCTGGGGGATCAATTTCGTGGATTTCAGGCGTCTTTGATGAGGGGGCTGCTGCCCAGCCCCCCTTGACTCACACCACGCCACGCTTTTTGCTGCCTTTGTTACCTGTCCCCTTCCACCTCTCCTCTGATCTGGTGGTACCTACACCAAACTGGGCTTGTGGGCCATGCCTCCTGGGTGTCCTGCTGCCTGGCTCCTCAGGGGTCCCTGTGGGAGGCAGGGATGAGGGGAGACTCACGTCAGGGATCAGGTTACTACGCTACCTCTCAATGCAAGTTACTGACTTGTACCCAAAGAGCTGTTTCTTTCATCGCGGAAGACAGAATTACTGCACTGGCATTTTCCTTCCTCCCCATCCTGAATTAAAGCATCAGTATCTGATGTGGTCACCTTTGCCCGACTTGCAGTGACTGTAATGACATCAGACACCAGGAGCCCCGCCTGTTTAGACTGGCTCGCCAAGGCACAAATGGCACTAACTTGATTTCCCTTCCTGAGGTTCCTCTTCCAGCAGGAAGCTTGTTAGGCTAAGCTTCCTAGGCAGGCGACCACCTTTGGATAACCCCCTACCCATTTGATACAGCTCTGAAGAGGGCACAGCCCTGACAAGGGCGCGGCCCCAATCAGGGCACAGGGCTTGTCCTGGGGCCTCAGGTGACTCTGACCCTGGGCGGATTGCAGGAGCTGGTGGTCTGATCAGGGCTGTGAAGCCGGAGGACATGCAGAGCTGGGCTTTCCCCAGAAGTGTCCCGTGTTCTCCTGTCCCTGGAACTTACAAAGCTTCTAAGTGAAAAGCCCCTGGAGAATAGTCCTTGAAGTTTGTAAGCCATGAACTTGGATATAAAATCTGAGTCTGACCTCCACCTCCTGCAATCTCCTCCTTAAATATCAGGAGCCTTGTGCGCAAAGTGTCTTTGTAGCTTCAGTTGGGTATCATAGGCCTGTTCCTCCCGGCTCCGGTAGAACCTGGTAAAGCATAGCTCGAGTGTATGTATTACACTGCCTAGATTTGAGTGTTGAGTGAAACAGAAAACACAAAATGCAGAAGATAATCTGATCGAGGACAGAGAGAGTCTTGTAATCTCTGTCCTCATGCAGATGATTGAGACGTCGACTTGCTTTCTGTCTCAAGATAAGCAGGTTGAAATTCGTTTACAAATAGCAGTGTCCCTGTTACACTTTGAGAAAACACTTCTAGCATGTACTCAGCAAACACCTTTTTGGTTGCCAGAAATCAATCTTGGAATTGGATGGAGTGTTGCAAGTCAGTGGTTTGATGTTCAAATACTTTGGGCTGGGGCTGCCACTGCGTGCTCTCCGAATACATCTTCTGGTTCATTTACAGACACATCCTTGACTCTCTACTAGAAGTCTACTTCTGCAGTATCAGAATGTACAGTTTATCAATAGAGAACACTTGCTTGCCCTGTAGTCTCTTCTGTAACACAGCAAAGCAAATTAGCTTCTGTACTGCACTGGCAGTACACAGATCACAGATTAGGGCTTGGCCTCGATCACCCCAACTGATGGCTCTTGAGCCACTGTGACGGGCATCTCGGCTTTCCCTCTGGGCCGTGATCCCATCCTGCTGCTTTCCTGGTCTTGGTTCAGAGAGAGGACTTTGATGTCACACAATACTCCTGACCCCTGGTCCAGTTGTCGGTTGTTGGTCTGGACCTGTTGAGAGCTGCCCTGGCCACTGAATAGGAGTAGCCAACTGAGATTTGGGTGAAATTGTGTGTGGTCTGCTGTAGGGGCCTCCTTAAATTAGTGGGAGAAAAAGAACCCTTGAATACCTTCTCAATTCCTTAATTTTAGAATTCCAAAGAGAGAGGAAGGAGGGGAAGGAGGGATACACACACACACACACACACACACACACACACACACATGCACACTATATATATATATATATATATACACACACACGTGTGTGTGTGTGTGTGTGTGTTAGCTGCTCAGTCATGTCCTACTCTTTACGACCCCACAGACTGAAGCCCACCAGACTTCTCTGTCCATGGAATTCTCCAGGCAAGAATACTGGAGCGGATTGCCATTCTCTTCTCCAATACACACACACACACACACACACACACACACATATACACACACACACACTAAGTTACTTCAGTCATGTCTGACTCTTTGTGACCCATGGACTGTAGCCTGCCAGGCTCTTCTGTCCATGGGACTCTCCAGGCAAGGATACTGGAGTGGGTTGCCGTGCCCTCCTCCAGGGGATCTTCCCTACTCAGGGATTGAACCCGCATCTCTTAAGTCTCCTGCACTGGCAGGTGGGTTCTTTACCACTAGTGCCGCCTGGGAAGACTGTATATGAGAGAGAGAGAGGAAGAGAGAGAGCGAGACTGCGCTTATTTGCTCTCATTTCTCCTTCCATCCCACTCAGAGAAGAAACGGCTAGATGCCTCACTCCCTTCTCTTTTTGCAGGTGGCAATTTCCCATTAAAAGAAGCTGAGCAAATCTGGCTTATTGCAGCAAAGGTCATATAGTTCCCAATTTAAAAATTGCTCAATGAATTGGGGCAGTGGGGGCTATTAAATGTTTAGACACTAGTTGAGTGTCTAATTGTTACCATGGCTGAATGTTGTTTATCTGTCTTATTGGAGTCGATGTGTCCAATGCTGAGAATTTCTAACAGGTCTTATCTTTGCAGTTCCTGACCACCACGGCTTTAAGAATATCCATCAGCCACGAGGGAGCTCCGTTGCTTTCAGACTCGCCTGGTAAGGAACACTGATTTACAGTTTGTTGAAGGGATCCTGCCTGTGACTTGTGGGGAACCAGGCTGCCCTCTCTGGGATGTGGACCTTTGTGCTGGGTGGAAGTTCTCCCAGCTAGTCCTTTGTTTCTGTGGACAGAGGCTGGGCTTTGGAGACACTTCCAGATTCAAAGGTCTCTGGGATCCAGCATGGGTCGCAGGTCTCCTGGACGGCATGACTATGTGATGTCGAGACATGCTCAGAAGGTCTCAGAACGGGCTCACAAAGCCCCGCAAGGCTGACTTCATTGCCTCTCCTATGACATCCTGCAGAGCTGCTGTCCACCAGCCGGCAGTGGGAGCCAGAGCTGGGGAGCTGGTGGGGTGGCTGCCTAAAGCTAGGCGGCTCTTCCAAGCACCGCTCGTGGCCCGTTTCCCCCCCAACTCAGCACGTGGTCCTGTGGCTTGGCCCAGTCTTGAAGGAAACCTGTGTCTGAGTGGCTCTGTGCCTGTCACCTCAATTGGACTCAAGATCACAAACTCAGTCATGGAGTGTTTTTCCCACATGAAGCAAAAAACTTAAGAAGAAGGGGCAGTGCTGATATTTGATGTCTGCAGCCCCCTCCTCTGAGGCTGCCCTGACACCTCTGTAAACTCACCCTGAGATCTAATTAACCAAACCCACCTTCTCTTGACCATGGGCCTCAGAGGTCACTACATAAACCAGGAAAATTGATAGTGGAATTATGCACTTAGAAATTAATTTTGTACTATATTGAATATATATATTTTTTACTGTGACTTTATCTTGTTGAAAAAGTGCTTACTTCTGATTTTGTGGATATTACTGACCGTGGATTACTTTTATTTTGGTTTTTACACAACAGTTATATTAGAAATTTGCTGTTTTATTCTTACCTTCTTAGTAAAAATCCTTTTATCACACAATGGGTAATTTATATCCATTACCAGGCCTTTCAATCCTTTTCAGTGGGGCTGTCAGCGCCGTTGGCACAGTAATGATTAATGTGATCTAATAATAGTGTGCCATTATATTACCTTAGTAAAACATGTACCAACATCCTATTCGGATCTACCAAATTCATAGCTTCCTATAATATTTTTGTTGAAAGACAGGATTACTATTTTTCAAAGCTGATTTTTTCCCCTTTAACATATTTAATGAAATTCACAATTCTTTGCCTTAGTAATCCGGGCATTTGATTGGGCTTGGTGGGTGAATTTGACATCTGTAGGCACCGTTGTGATTTGTCCGGGAGAGGCTGGACAGTCCAGAGATCTGCCAGGGAGATTATTGTGTTTTTGTTGGGCCTGGGTTGTTTTGCCTTGAAGAAAAAAAATGGCTGGATTTCCAGTCCCGTCTGACATGTAATAAGAAAAGTGTGTTTTAGATCAAAAGGCAAAAGAGCAAGTAATTTGGCTCAAAGGCTCCTCTCTCCCATCCTCTGTTTTATCCACTCTCGTCACCTGCCTCAGTCTGCTGGCGAGCTTCTGCTCACAGAGCTGGGGGAGCAGCTTCAGACTCTTTTCCTGGAAATGCTCCTTCTTGACCTGTCCCTTTTTTCTTGAGGCTTTGGCTCAGCCTCTCTGGAGCTAAGATGGGGTTCCTCGGCCTGGCAGTGCTGACACTCTGGGCCAGGTAATTCTTTGCTGTGGGGCCATCCTGTGCACTGTGGGTGGCTTACAGCATCCCTGGCCTCAGCTCACCAGGTGTCAGCTATGAATCCCTTCCCCTGTTGTGACAACCAAAAATGTCTCTGGAAATGACCCAATATCTTCTGGGGGCACAGTTGGCCTGCTTGAGAACCTCTGGTCTAATGCGATAGGAGCATAAGCAGATACTTTTGCGGTGTGGGGGAATTCCAGCTGCAACTCAGGGTTTCCTGGTGCTTCCTGGGACATCTTCCGGCCGTGGGGGGGAAGCTCTGTGGACGATGGCTACACTCTGCATCCTTTTCCCACCTGAGACACAGCCCTCTAACTTCTCTCCCCACCCCCGTCTCTGTCATAGAGCCTGGCCCGAATGAGGGTCTGATTCTTAGCTTCTTCCACTTAAATCCCATTATAATCATGCTTGTGATTGATAACATTCCACCTTTTCAAAGGGCTTTAAAATCTGTGTCAACCAAGGATGACATTATTGTAGTACGGGCAAGATGTATTCAAACAATTACACACTCAAATCAAAGTGGGAAGGTTTGTCCTTCTATCCTGGTGCCTTTGCGATATGGCTTTCGCTAGCACCTCAGCACTCCCCCCACCACCCCCACGGCCCCAGAAACCTTCAGCAGGAGAATGCATGAGTGGAAACAGGTTTTGCCCTTGATATCACTCAGATCTGAAAGCAGCCTGAATATTTAGGCTTCTTAAGGCTAGAGAGGGGCTTCCCTGGTGGCTCAGATGGTAATCTACCTGCAATGCAGGAGAACCAGGTTTGATCCCTGGGTCGGAAAGATCCCCTGGGAAAGGCATCCGCTCCCTACTCCAGTATTCTTGCCTGGAGAATTCCATGGACATAGGAGCCTGCCTGGATACAGTCCATGGGGTTGCAAAGAGTTGAACATGACTGAGCAACTAAGCACACACAAGGCTAGAAGGTTGGGGAAGAAAGTGAGGTTGTTGAGCACAGGGAAGAGAGAGAGGGTGAGGGAGGGAGAAAGATCCTTGTTTTTGATTCAGAACAAAAATTACTACTGCAACATTGGCTCGAAATATACAATCAACTGAAATCAGGAAAAGCATTTTGAATACAAAATTTATATTGAAATACTTGAATCTCGATACGTGTGCACCCACATATATGTAGATATTTAAATCAAGGGTAGAGAAGATGAGAAATAAAGCTTTTGTCATAAAAATACTGCTTGTAGTATTTGCCTTCAAATGATTCTGCCACATTGGAATATGTTTTTGTACTGTTAGCATTTCCATAAAACACACTTTTGTTTGTTTTTACAGCTGATCCTTGATGGTGATAACAAGTAAGGGAAATGTCTCTGATTTACCTCTGTGATAGAGGATTTCAAATACATTGTCATGTTTGATGCAGGAGTAATTTTGGAGACCTAGTTCTTTACTGGTTTCTGGTTGGTCTCTCCTAGTACAGTGTAAATGTAGAGAGAGTAGGGCCTTGCTATGTTTTGTTCAGTATTATTTTCTAATTCCTAGAATGGTGCTCACTGTATAGAAGGTTCTCAATAAAAATAGTGACTGGAAGGATGGACAAGTGGATGGATGGATGGGTAGCTTGGGTGAGTGGATGAGTGGATAGGTGGATGGATGGATGAATGGATGGGTAGATGAGTAGATAGGTGGATGGATGGTTGGGTGGATGGATGGAGGGAGGGATAGCTGGATGGGTAGATGAGTGGATGGATGGGACTCTATCTCAAACCCTGACAGGATCTTAGAATGGTAGGTCTAAAGGTTCAAATGAAATCCCACTTTTTACTATCTCGTCATTCCTTGCCCTCCCAAACATTTTTTTTTCATCAAATGATCAGTTATAGAAGGATATTCTTATTATCTCTCCTTTTCAATCCAGTCTTTAAAATAGAAAACAAAATGTCTGGGACTGTGCCAGACAATCTCTGTAAGCTGAAACCATAATAATGCCTTGTTATGAAAGTAGCTCTAAGAATCCACCAGGGTGTGTATGCAGATGAAGACATTCGTACTGGGGTGGAAGACATGGAGGCCGAGTAGGGGAAGGTGACCTCTTTCAAAGCGGGACGTGGGCAAGGAATTTATGAGGCTCAGAAGACTTCCTGCCCACATGACTGGTTGTCTGTCTCCTGGGTAAAACTCTGTAGTTTATATTGTATTTCATGCTCTCTTAGAAGCTCTTGTGTGTCCTCTTCAGCCCCACCATGCTGGATCTCTTTGGGACTGGATGATGCTCAGCCACCTGAGCTCTGCTATCATGAGGAACTAGGCTGAGGCTCCTGTGTCCCAGCACAGCGGGGACCAGCCTTTTGGGAAATGTATTCCCAGTGATGAGGATAAAAAGTTATTCCACCCTTGACTTTTAAATTGTTGCACAATGGATAACATAGCAGTACTGGTAAGAAAGTAATGAATAATAATAAAGAGAGACAAATGACATCTAAACCTGGCAAAGATGTGGAGTCTGGAACCATATTTCCTGGGTTGAATCATGGTTTCACCAGGCACTGGCTATATGACTGCATGTCAAGGGATTAGTCTTGTTGTGCCTCTCTTTTCTCATCTGTAAATTGGGAATGACAATGATGACAGTATAGTAGACTGTGCAAGTAATCTATCTGATGGTACAAGTAAAATAATGCCTCTTGGCTCAAAATGTGTAATTAGTAAGTGTGTTGCTGTTAGTAGTAGTATTTTCATTTTCTCTGTTTAGTCACCTTTTTCCTTTCTCTGTCTTTATTCAAGATTAAGGAAAGTATAGGCCATTTTAGACTTGTGCTGGAGCTAGGAACTTTGAGAAGTTGCCAGGCATACGGTCTTCCCAGCACCCCTGGGACAGTGGTTAGCAAGTTCAGAGAACGTCAGAAGGGTGGTGAGTTTCCTAAGTCAGCTTCCCCATCCCATTTCCTTTGTGGAGGGAGCGTTGTTGACACACCACTGGGGGTTTGGGATTTACTTGGTGTTTGGGGCGTGCATTCCTGGGCTGGATGCCACGTGGTCACAGTGGGTGGGATAGCCAGCTCCTAAAAGGGAGGGGAGGTCCCTGGCTTTTCTCCCCAACCCCTTGCAAGTGAGACTGCTCTGCGTCACGGCCCAATCTTGTATTTTTAGCATCCACTGAAATTTAATGTTTTGCTTTTGGTTTATTATGTATGCAAGTATCTTGCTGATAAATTACATGTGTAATTGTACCATCGGAACCACTGCTAGTCAGCGACAACATATAATTAAACTCACCCTTGTAGTCATTGAACTCTTCCGTCCCTGACAAGATCACTGACCACTCTGAGGAGGGTGTGCTGCCATATGTGAGCCATGCACATGCCTGCGTGGCCTGCCGCCTCGCTTTCCCATGGCCCCCGTCCCCCCCACCTCCAGCACAGGGCAAGCCTGCACACGTGCAGGATGGACTTCCTTCAGACGGCGCTGGGCCGACAGGAGGGAAGGCTTGGGCTCTAGGCCTGGAATGCTCCCCCTTCTCTATTTTTGTGTCTCTGCCTGAAGGGTTATTGACCCCAGAGTGGGTGCTTGGTAAAGACTGGAATGAATAAATCTTAGAAATATCTTTGTTTGCCCTCTTTTCACCTGTAACCTGAAACCTTTCCTCCTTTTCGTTTTTGGGGGATGATGTTTACTGTGGTGTCCTATGGTGGGGGCTGGTAGACCATAGCCTGGTGGGGGGAGGGGGCTCAATATCTGCACACTGCCTGTTTTTTATTTTTTTAAACATTTAGAAATATTTTAACAATTCTTACAAAATACCAAAAAATTCCCCCTTGACCATGTTTAAGTGTACAGGTCAGTGGCATTAACTACGCTGTGCCACCGTCACCACCATCTACCTCCGGAACTTTCTCATCTTCCCAAGATGCTGTTCTGTTCCCATTAAAGAGTAAATCCCCATCCCCGTCTCCCCCACCCTCTGACACCTGTCCTTCTGCTTTCTGTATTGGTGGATTTGACTACTCTAGGTCCCTCATATAAGTGGAATCAGACAGTATCTGTCCCTTGGTGATTGGCTTATGTTGCTTAGCATAATGCCCTGAAGGTTCATCCGTGTTGTAGCAGTGGTAAGACTTTCTTCCTTTTTAAGGCTGAATAATATTCCTGTGTGTGTGTGTTACACATACCACATTTTGTTTATCCATTCATCCATCAATGGACACTTGAGTTGCTTCTACTTCTTGGTTATGGTAAATAATGCTGCTATTAACATGGGTGTGCAACTATTTCTTGGAGACCCTGCTTTTACTTTTGGAACTGCTGGAACTGCTGGAGCATATGGAAATTTTAATTTTTTGAGAAACTGCCATATTATTTTCCATAGTCGCTGCACCATTTTACTACACTCCTACCAAGAGTGCACAGGGTTCAGTTTTGTTTTTTTTTTCTCACATTCCTGTCAACACGTATTTTCTGCTTCTTTTTGATAGTAGCCATCCTAATGGGTGTGGAGTAGTAACTCATTGTGGTTTTGCCTTCTTTTGTGAAAGCAAAGAATGGCTTTTACATTTCTGAATGAATGAAAAAAATCAAAAGAAAAATACCGTGTTGTGACACATGAAAATTACATGAAATTCACATTTTAGTGTTCTTAGATGCAGGTTTCTTGGCGCACAGACAGCCCCATTCATTTACGTATCATCTGTGGCTGCTTTCTCACTGTAATGGCTGAGTAGGGAAGTTGGGACAGATTGTGTAGCCTGGAGAGCCTGAAATGTTTCCCACTTGGCCCTTTACTGAAGGCATCGGCCAACCCTACCCTGTGATCAGACCTTGGGATCCCTTATCTTGTGTAATCTCCTCAGCAACCCACTTTGCAGACAAAGAAACTGAGGCTCATCACAGATAACTTACAAATCACACATCAGAAAATGGCGTGTAAACCAAGAAACCAGGACAGCCCAGGCCTGTCCCTGTGTGCTGGTCACCCTCCCTTTAACTGTGATTGTTTCGATGTTGCTCTTTACAGAGTGCGTACTGGGGTTTTAGTGAGCCTGAAATCAGGTCCTAGAACCTAGAACACTAATTGCATAAAAACCTAATGCTGTGATTGAGAGAGGTGGCAAACTGAGGGCGAGAATGAAGCTGGGAGGAGGTGCTAGGTGAGCTGAGCTTTCCTTTGTTTCTTTTATTTAAATTTCAAGACTGGTATCCTCTACTGCATGGTGGGACCAGCTCTCTGGTCTGCTGAAGGAGGAGGCAGTTGCAGGATGCCTGCATCTCCATGTATAGCATTTACTTAGGACAGAGGGAAAGCTAAGCAAATCGATAACTTCTTGCATTAAAAAAATGAATTATTCCCTAACCCAGAGAAAAGAAAGCCAGGGTATATGGTACATAGGAGAACGTGCTAATTGATTCTTCCCCCTTCATTCTCTTTATCACATGTTGTTTGGCATGAATCCTGGCGTGGATCCCTTTGACTCACCTCAGATCTTTTTCTCTGAATGTGGAGACTGCTCTTCCATTTCCACAGACAGTCTTGGGCACCCCCGTGGCCTCTTGGATGCAGACGTTCAGCTGCTGCTAACGAGGGATCAAGTAGCTGTCTCTCTTGACTCATCCCCTCCTTGCCACTCTTTTGGTCCAACACAGTGTGTGGACTTGGTACCAGGAGCCTTCTGATGTTTCTTCATACAGAAGACAGAGGGTGGATAGTTTTTTTGCTCTTTCGTCATTGAGAGAGAAGTCTGAGTTGATTTTATGTATTTGTGCTCATGGTGGAAACAATCTCTTAATCCAAGTACTTTGGGGATGTTGGGGCTCAGGAAACGGTTGGTCTTGCATCCATCTCAAGCAAAGAGATGGGATTTCCTTTCACATCTGAGAGCACATGGCCTTCCCCTCCGCAGAAGCTGCTGTGTTTCAACAATAGGCTTCATGTGGTTGCAGGGCAAAGCGCAGTGATGTTTTTCATGAACTTTTGTCTGTGATTTAAGCCTGGCAGAACTGGACTCCTGTCCTTACAGTTTTCTGGCTCAATTCATTTTGCACAAAGGGAAGTAAGCTAACTGGAGTTGATAATGTGATCGACATGTTAGCACATGTGAACAACATGTTAGCACAATGCAAGAGAGACAGCAGTGACTTTGGATTTTGAGTTTCATCCTTGAAAATTTATGTGATGCTTCAAGCAAGGGACCTGCACTTAGTAGGTGCTTGGTAGGTGCTCAAGGGGTGAATTAGCCTGGTAGTGACATTGTGCTTGAGAATCAGTGAAAGCAATGAGTGGTAACATACGTCCCTATGTCCAGGAAATGGAGATATCTATGCCTTCTTTCTGTTTAAAGATTCAGTTTGGTTCTTGGCCTGGTAGTGAACCAAACTTGACAGTCCAGAGGGGAGGAAACTTTGGATAGGGAGGAGGAGATTGCGTGTGTGAGTGTGTGTGTGTGTGTGTGTGTGTGTGTGTGTGTATTTGTCAGGGTGGTGGTAGAGATGAGTATGTGGTGAATTTTCCCTATTCTAAAGCCATTTTTATTTTCTTTCTGACATACTGTAGGACAATCAACTTGTCCTCCTGTCCATATGTGTAGACTGTTTCATGTCTAAGCACAATTAATAGCACATATGATGCTCTTATGAGTGAGCATGGCAAAACAGTTTAGTTTTTGCTCCTTAACAAAATAAAACTTGGGATAGCATCTGTAGTAAAAATTGTAAGTCTGGCCCATGCTGGATTCATTCCCCAAATTTCTGTTTCTCCTCTCCAGGCCCCAATATGTGTGTGTTTAAACATGACTTCAGTGTTCCTAGAAATATAACATCCCAACTAATATCAGGCCTCCACTAACAAGACAGTGAGTGGTCACACCCCTGGAAAGGTTTTGGGGGTTTGCTGAATGGCCAGTGGGAATCTCTGCCGCCCTGGACACCTCTAGCCCCCTGCCTTCTCAGGGAGGAGGAGCAGCCTCCATCCCCTCTCTCCTCTGAGGCCTCAGGGACTGAAGACGCAGAGATGCTCAGAAGGAAGGTTGAGGCAAGCATGCTTGGCTGCTGGGCATAGGAAGGAGAGCTGTCCTGGGAGTGAGGAGGCTGGCTCTGATCCCCCACCTGCTACAGCAGCTGCGGTCACCTGGGAAGTCTCAGGCCATGCGGCCTCAGGCGACCACCCAGGGGGTGAGTGGTTTGGACCACGTGGTGTCTAAGATTCTTTCCAAGTCTTCAACAGGACCACCTAGACCAGGGTGTCAGGGATGTCTACACAGTCCCCTGGGAGATCTTGGTGACACACAGATTCTGACTCAGTAGGTCTGGGGGACAGAGCTCCATAGATCATGTTAGACATCCAGATACCAGGCCCTGGGCCATGCTGCTCTGGCTGCCCCTTGGGCCACATGGAGGCTTGCTGAGACGAGGTGGCTGCTCACTGATCTGCCCGGGGAACTTCCAGGACTCACCAGTGGACCCCACCCCGACCAGTCAAATCAGGAGTCATCTCAGAGGGAAACACTGAGCCTGCGTGCTCACATGTCTCTGGGTACGAACTGCTGGTATAACAGCTTCTAAAGTTGCCAGGGGGCTGGTGAAAACACAGCTTCGGGCCCCGACCCCGACTTCTGATTCAGAAGATCTGGGGTGGAGTCCGAGAATTTGAATTTCTAACGGATTTTGAGGCAGTGTTTATGCTGGTCCAGTGACTGCTCTCTGGGAAGCCCTGGCCTAATATGTTCTGTTAAGTTGGTGGTCATTACACAGACCAGGAGGGAGTGGGTGCAGGAGGCTCCAGGATCCCCCAGCCCCTCCGACCAGGGTCACTTCGTGGCCATCTGTTTTACACAGTGAGCTCCCTTGGTAAGCTCTCATTTGGAAAAGGTTTGTGGGTAGAAAAAAATGTTTGCAAACCTCTGAACTGAAGGCAAGACTTTTAATCATGAGGCTGGTGAATATTTATTCTCCAATTGAGAGGAAAACCAAGCAGGTTCCTTGGCCCTCTTTGTTGCCAGATGTGGTTGTTTTTCGCCCTGAATCCCGCCCAGTCGCACAGTAGGTGTCGCGCGCCCCCTCTTGTCTCTAAGTGTTCACACCTCCCGGGAGGCCTCGGGAGGCCCGGCCTGGCGTTCTGCAGCCCAACTCGTGGTGAAATCCAGCGTGGGCAGCTGTTGGGGCCGAGTGATGGTTTGCCAAGTGCCAGGCACTGGTCCTCAGTTTATATGCATGACCTCATTTAATTCTTGTAACGACCTCATGAAATAAGTACTGTCATTATCCCATTTTGTATATCCCAAGGATTTGCTGCTGCCTTCCAGGCTAAGAGGTTAGAGGAAAGTGGCAGTTGTTCAGGCTGGGGAAAGCGGACATCACTCTTGGTCAGGGGAGTGGAGCACGCGGCCAAGGCCTGTCCTGCTGGTATTTGGGGAGAACAGAGCAGGCCCACTGGCCCTGCAGGTCCATTGTCCAGATGACAGGCTTGGGCCAGGTGACAGCACTCAGAGCCTGTGGCTGCCCAGAGCTGCCAGCCCCTTGGAAGAGGTCACTGTGGCTGTCCTTGGTCACAGACGCAGGAGGCCTCAGCCACTGAGCTTCCTCTTGGGTCACACCCACTTCCTGCAGCCTTTGACTATACAGAAGTGCCTTGGGGAGAGTCTGGGAACCAGCCAGGGAAAGGGGTGTGTGGATCTCTGGGTCCAGGTCTTGCTTCTGTGGCTGCTGCTTTTAACCGCAGAGTGCTGGCTTGGCCAGCCCTGAGCTTGCTCTCTGCCCCAGCAGCCCTGGGGATCGGGATGTGTCCAGCACAGCAGGTTCTTGCTGAGACGTCATGTTGGAGCGAGTTCTTCTCCCTGTTCACCCGGGGTGCGCGGGTCAGAGGATGGGGGAAGGGAGCACACAGGGACACAAGCGGTCTCCCAAGTGCGATCAGTTGTGCCCTCGGGGGTGGGGCCTGCAGCATCCTTTAACCCTCATTCGAGCTGCCTGCTGTTGATCTTGCACTTGCACTGGGCTCCCCTGATGTGACATGGGTCTAAGAATTTTGAGACCTGGTTTGGCAGAGGCGAGAAGATGTGTGAGCAGAGCTTTCTTTTTTTTTTTTTCTTTTGAGCAGAGCTTTCTGAGCAGAGGCTTACTGATTGTGTGAGGTGCCCCACGATCAGTGTGAGGCTCCAGCCCACCAAGACCCTCCCAGTGGCCAGAACTCTACGGCTTCCCCTGTGTTTCAGGCCTTTCCCACAGGATTTCCAAAATCCTCTGAAGCCCAGGCCAGCCTCACACCAAGCACCTTCCTTTCAGTTTGTCCATCTTTCAATTAACTGAGTCTAATGAAAGGCTGATTTGGCACCTCAGACGGTAAAGAATCTGCCTGCAGTGTAGGAGACCTGAGTTTGATCCCTGGGTCGGAAAGATCCCCTGGAGAAGGGCATGGCAACCCACTCCAGTATTCTGACCTGGAGAATCCCATGGACAGAGAAGCCAGGCGGGCTATATAGTCCACGGGGTCACAAAGAGCTGGATATGACTGAAGGGACTCAGCATGCATGGGGAATGCTGATTCTAGTACATGCTTTACTACCAGAGTCTTTCTAGATGTAATTCAATGAACTCTTAGTGTGCCTGGCAAAGGTATGTGTGGGAAAGTTTACATCCAGCTTATTACAATTTCTACCTAAGTCATTTTCTTATTAATAATAGAACACATATGACCCCAAGGCATTTCTTTTTTGAACCTTTGAGGTATTTATGAATGAACTTTAAAAAGGTTGTTCACTTTGGATGGCTGACGTGTTCTAGAATGGAGCTGCACCTTGTGAGGTTGGAGATAAACCTTTCCCCCCAACAGGGACACAGATGCCCGACGCCCAGGTGGGACCCACGCCATCTTTTCTGCAGGGTAGCGGGAAGATGTAGCTGAAAGATTAGATGCAGATATTAGAATTTGTGGAGTGGCTGATGGCTCAGGGGATGGAGTGGCTGTGTCCTGAGGTGGGGCTTTTCCTCAGGTAGTCCTTTCGTGAGGCCAAATGAGCAGCCCAGGTCGTGAATCTGTGCTAAACTGCAGTCCGTACATAGAGCAGCAGCCCCCTGGCCTTGCAGAGAGTGTACTATGTGAGGTGAGTTTTCCCCATAGACCTCATGCCCCCAAGAATCCAACCAGATCCTCCCAGCACCCCTTTCCCTTTAGAGCAGTAAGCTAAGTCTCGGAATCCACAGAAATCAAAGATGCATCAGCGTGTGCTCTGGGTCAAGCCCAGCCTCCAGACTGCAGCTGCGCCAGAGGCCGCATGCCCAGGTGAACCCGGGTGTCCCCTGTGGGTCACACCTGCATCATCAGCTGTGCAGAGGGGCCCTGCTCTTCCTTGAGCTTGGGCGGTGCTGAGGACCAGGGAAGCCAGGGCTTCAGCCTGGCCCAGAATGTAAAGTTGTAGCTTCATGTCTCTTCCAGGGTTTCCCAGAGGGAGATCTCACGTGTGTCAGGCTGGGCTCTGCCACCCACACTCTCAGCTATCAGATACAGATTCTCACGGTGGCAATTTGAAAGAGAGCTTCCTAACGCTGGTAGCTCTGTGATGGGCACCTTGACATTGTCAGTCACGAAAGAACAGCTTGCTGACTGCTTCATTCTATCTCACTCATTCCCGAGAAACTTTAGGAATCTGGGAGACATGGCCCAGGGAGCCCCTTGCGGTGGTGGTTTAGGAATTACTGGGAGAGCCAGCTTTCCGTGCAGGTTCCCAGGCCCCTGCCTGGAGGTGTGCTGGTCTGGAAAGGGGCCCCATGGTGACTGGTGGTGGTTTAGTTGCTAGGTCATGTCTCACTTGCGACCTCACGGACGTAGCCCACCAGGCTCTTCTGTCCATGGGATTTTGCAAGCAAGAATACTGAAGTGGGTTGCCATTTCCTTCTCCGGGGGATCTTCCTGACCCAGGGATCGAACCCGGGTCTCCTGTGTTGCAGGCAGATTCTACACTGACTGAGCTACCTGGGAAGCGGAAAGGGGCCTGTGAGTGTTTATTTTTCACAAGCTCCTTTGGCATTGCCAGTGTCCTGGAATTATATTAACTCTGAATCTACATTTTAGTGGATGGACAGTACACCAGCCTGCACCTCAGATTCCAGAAGCTTCTTTCTTCTCAGCTGAGGGACTTTGGGAAAGACATTTTCCTGGACCTCAATTTTCTCACCAATAAAAAGAGAAATTAGGTTTACATGATTCCTAAGAGTCCTTCCAATTCTGAAGTTCTAGCACATTAAAAACAATCTGCATTTTAGGACTGGCAAGTTACATTTCCCCCTGAAGGGGGCCTGGAAAGGAAAGAATCTGCAACAGGAGAGTATGGGCTTTGTGGTGTGAGGCCAAGGTTATAAAGGTAGCCTCTGTGAGAGAATCATTTGTATTTATTGAGATTGCCGATTTTAATCGCCCTGGATGCTCCCTTGATAAAAAATTGTAATCCTCTGTAAATTATGAATACCTTGAAATTCAAAAATTCTTTTACTTTTGTGATTGGCAACATTAAATGGCAACAGCTCATTTAAATAAGTAACATCTGGACATTATTATTTTTAGGGGTTTTTCATCTGTTGATTTAGAAATCTGGGGCCTTTATGAATCTTGCATGAATATTCTTTTATATTCACATCTACCATCAAGACACAAAGAAATAGCCAAAAAATATTGTCCGGTGATTCTTTGATGCAGTGCATGTGTTTTTTAAGCAACAAATCTATTGTGAATGAGAGGAGATATAAAATAGGCTACGTGTGAGTGTAGGTGGAGGGAGCAGCTTGATCTCCTAAGAGCCAGAATAGCCTGACGATTCAAAGCCACAGGAGGAAGAAGGTTTGGATTTTATATATACTAATATAACGTTTTAAAATAACAATATAATTCTGGATTGATGATATCAGAATATGCTATCCACTGTTTCTCAGAATAATCCAATTTAGAACAATGTATTCTGAGCAGGTTTGGTAAAAATAGGTGGTATAAGATAATGCATTAATTTTTATGAGTGAGTTATGAAGATGTACAACTCGGTTAAGAGTTGGGATAAACATAATATTCCTTAATTAATCCATTATGCCATGGTACACATGTGCCATTTTTATTACCTTAAAAATGAAAAATGTCAAAAAAGGAAATTGCTGCTTTTTTCATATCAAAAAAGCCTTTTCTGAAAAATCATAAAATGTCTAATCTAATTCACCATATAATACTAATGAGCTTAACAAGCCATCTCAATGCACAGTTTAGGATAAAAGGTCATCAGTTTCTGGCAGTCAAATTCCAGTACTTTTTTAGGTGAGGCAGAACCTTTCGGCACCAAATATCGGAAATGGCATGTGTGATTAGAAGCGTTATTAATAGCTATTTGTTATTAACACAGTAGAGTTTTAGAAATTCACATTATACCCTCCCTGCGTTTTCTAAATCTTATGGCTGAAGATGCCAAGAGCGTTTGTGGAGCTCAGGCACTCCCCCCGGATCTGATTAACTTGTTGCCCATCCTGGTTCTGAGTGATTCTGAGTAGGGATTACACACACACGCACGTGCGTGCGCGCACACACACACACACCCCTTTCTGTCTGATCCCGCATTTAATTTCCTTGAAGCTCTCTGAAACCCCTGCACTTATTTTCTGGGTCTCCCTGCTCTCCGAGCAGCGATCCTTTGCTCTCAGGCGTCGGTGTCAACTGTCCACCGTGCCTTTTGTCTCATCACGGAATGGGCCTTGCGGAGGCACCTTCGTCAGTGCCGCACGTGGTGGCTTCAGTCGGCCTTGTTATGGAAAAGAATTGCCCGGTGGGTTGAGGGAATGGCCGACAGCGGACTAGAATCATGAAGCTGAAAGGAATATTGCCGACTGGAGGTCATTTTTCCCAACTGAGGGGCAATAGTTTGCCACTATAAACTGCACATTGCAGTCAGTATATGTTTTATTAAACCATTTAAGGAACTTGGGAGCCATTTCATTTAAACTTCCTGCTTGATGTAGCTCAGGGCCGAGCCCAGAGCAGCTCATGAAGGAGGCCTGCAGTCGTTTGCAGAAGAAATACCCCGAGTGCCCAGCAGGATGCACTGCAACCGGGGAGCCACGGGCAGGCCGGGGGGCGGGGGTGGTGCCCAGGCCCCTGGACTCCTCAGAGCTTGAGCATACCAGCATGAGCGTGTGTGGGGGGTTCTGCCCCCAACTCTGCCACTAAGCGGCACCGTGACCGTGGACTCTAGGACTGCCTCTGCTGCTGCAAAATGAAGGAGTTGGATTCGACGTGAGAGGCAGGGTCCCTTCTGGGTCAGCGAGTCTCTGAAATGCTGGATTGTCAGGGGTCAGCCTGGCACTGTGGCTCTGGGACTCCCCGACAGGCCCGCGATGGTCACATGGGAAAGTGCCTTCATCCCTGCCCCCCCCACCCCCCCACCCTGAGGAGATGTTGCAGCTGTGCTGTTTTGGTCTTGCTAGACTCTGGGGACCGGTGCTGCCCTGGTCCAGGGAGACTTGGGAGTTCTCAGCAAAGAGCAGGGAAATGGGGGCAATAGCAGCTTAGTTCTCATGTGAAACGGGAATGATCACAGTGCTTTTGTGTCTGAGGAGTTAGGAAGCTGAGGCAAGCCGAGGAAGTCTGGTCCCTAGGATCAGAGCCCTGGGCTCCAGGACCACTCTGACAGGCTTGCCAAGCAGCACTCTGCCTCTTCTGAGCCTCAGTTATCCTGTCTGTGAAATGGGGTGTTGGTGATGGTGGTGATTTTGTGTTATCCCTCCCTCTCAACCAGAGCAGGTCCAGTGACTGGACTTTGTAAAGTGCTGTAGAAATGGTGGTTTATCATTGTTGGTAACTTTGTGATTATAAACTAGCTCCAAAGTCTCCCCTAAATTGCATGCCTGTGAATTCCGTTAACACAGTCTGTACCAGTGGGTAAAGGAACACAGAGGGTGAGGGGCGCTCTGTCTTTCAAAGTAATTAACAGGAAGGAATCAGGTATTTTGGCTTTCTTAGCCCTAACCGGTGGTCTTTAGTAGGTGGCCTTAATTCTACAAAGTTATATAACCAAATCTTTTGTCTAATTGGTAACTATATTTAGGAGGTAGAGAAATATGTGAGCTATTCGTTTCGATTAAATTTTTTATTATGCACTCTGCATTTGGATTGACAACTATTAATATTAAAGAGCTTGGCCAAATTGAAATTTGTATTGCTGGAGAGACTTAAATATAATGTATGATGCTGAAAAAAAAAGGCCAGGGAATACGGGAATTAGCAGTCAGGGTGCAGACAGGTCCCTGCCAGGTGCTGTGTGTGTTCAGTGACATCAGCCCCAGCTCCGCCGGGCTGAGGAGGGCACATGGAGGGCTCTGTGGAGCTGATGTCAAGGTGCTTGGACCCAGGTTACTCTCATGGCGATGACACTGATGTTAAATAAAGATGTAGAGCAGTTTTGAGCACATTATACAAACAATTTTTATAACTCCGTATACAGTATTTTGTCGATCACTCATAAAAAAGCTTGGGGGTAAGGCAGAGGAAATCATCTAAAATAAGATAGTGCATGTATCATCACAGTAATGAGGGAATAAAGGGCGCCCAGTGTCTTCAGAAGCTCCAGTGAAGACTGAATTGATGCTCCAAAAGCCCGAGGGAGGTGGAAGGCTCTGTCCTGGAGGAGGAAGAACTTGGGAGCATGGCCACATGGAGGATGCTCTGGGACCAGGGGGACGTTCCGGTTCCAGCTCAGCTGCAGGCAAGCTCTGGGAGCTCCAGCCCGGGGGTTCAAGTCTTTGGGGCTGAGTCCCTGCTCACCATGCCTGCTGCATTTGGCTTTGCATTACAAGGTCACCTGCAGGATCCCCCAGGATATGCACAGAGACCTGGGATGTCTGTAGGGACTGGGACTCCGACAGAGGAAGCGAGACACTGAGTTCTCACAGTCTCTGAGCGACAGACACAGGCCTGCAACTCAGCTCTAGAACTCAGCCTTGGGACAGTCTCAAGAGAAAGAGTCCTCTTCTGGAGTCTGCAGGTCTACAGAGCAGAGCGGGTCAGGCTGCAGCCCACAAGCCACTGGTTGAACGACTCCTGTTAGCTGCTAACTCACACGCTCCAGGCACCCCCACTTTCCTGGTGGGCCTTCTTGCTGTGCCTGCTGTCTAGAAAGTCAGCTCCACCCCCATCCTCCACATAAAGTCCCCAGCAGCCCAGGCCAGAGTGCCCCGTGCTCTTCCGTGAGGCTGACCTGTCCCTGGGCTGGTCTTTGGCCCTGTCCTCACTGTCCTGGAGGGCAGAGCTGTGCGCCCCTCCCTCGCCTTGCCCTGCACCCTGGTGCCTGCCTGCAGGGAGCATTAGTGTGCTTGGAATGGATGCACCGGATACCACTCACCAGGTCTGGCTGGCAAAGGAGGGACGGGTGATAGTGTCCTACGTGGTGCTGTAGAAGTTACTTCGTTCACACTCTTTCCCTCTACTAGGCTATAAACTCTGTTTTATCTGTGATTTTTACATATTCTTTTCCTGACATGGGAGCTGGAATACCAATGTGGGAAGACCTCCATTAGCAGAGATGTTTAAGGAATCAGTGGTTCTGCTTCAGTGGATTTTATGGACACTTGAGATTTTCACCTGCAAGCATTTTCGTTCTAGACTCTTTGGTTATCTATCATTTTTCAACACCTGGATGCTCCACATGAAGAGAGGGTGTTCTCAAGCCCTGCTGATGTCCAGGCCTCCTGGAAAGGGGATAAGGCATGTCGCTCACGTTCTCACTGTCATCAAGCCTACTGACATGACTCCAAGCTCCTGGAGGGCAGAACCCCGTCCCAGTCCCACCGGTTAGCTCAGCAGCTGGTGCATCTGTGCCCATGACAGGTTCTGTGTGATGGAGACATGGATCCAGGGCTGAAGGTGCAGGACAGAGCTGGGCTGACTGGAGGCTTATCCCAGGACAGCTGCCGAAGTGCTTCTTTTCACTAAGCGTCTATGATCTGAAACTAAGCTAGTTTCACGGTTTCTCTGGAAAGCAGACACCTATAGGGCTTCCCAGCTGGTGCTAGTGGTAAAGAATGGGCTGCCGATGCAGGAGACATAAGGTACATGGGTTTGATCCCTGGGTCAGGAAGATCCCCTGGAGCAGGGCAAGGCAAACCACTCCAGTATTCTTGCCTGGAGAATCCCATGGACAGAGGAGCCTGGCAGGCTGCAGTCCATGGGGGCCACCAAGAATCAGACACGACTGAAGTGACTTAATGCACAGATATAGGTTGTCTGTGAAGAGTGTCTGGTTACATGTTTGTTTCTTGACACTAGCATGGCCAGAGATGGCAGGATCCCTTGGCCCACACAGCCCTCTGCGGCTGCCTAAGGCGTGCGTCAGAAGCTCTGCCTGGGCTCTCTGTCTCTGTCTGTCTGTCTGTCTCTCCACTGGAGTGTATGTGGCCTGTGCTGGGTGCAGGCTGGGAGTTTGCAGAGGTAATACCTCCAGGGCAGCCCTCTTCAATGCTGGGATGGCAGCTGGCAAACAGAGCCCAGCCCACCTGGTGTGGGTCCCGTTCAAGGTCTTGGAACATCGAGGTGGGATGGAGGCCCAGTTGCCCTCAGTCTAGCCCACTGCTTAGCCCACTCTGTCCTGGTTTCCTTCCTCCCCCACTTCCCCACTAGCCCACCCTGGCCGCTCCTGGGATCGTCTCCTGCACAGACCTCTGCTCTTCAGTCTTGGCCTCGGGGCCTCTTCTGAGGAAACACAGCCTGAGGTCCTGGGGTTGTTGCCCTGGCGAACTGACGGACAAATTTTAAAGCCAGTTCACTTATGCTTTCTCTATTTGAGCTTTACAGAAATCCTTGAAGGGAGGGAGAGGAAATCATTACCCCATTCTCCAGATGGGAAAGCTGAGTCTCAGAGAATTGGTTAGAGCTGGAGTCAAATTTGTCACCCAGCTCCTGCCCTCCTCACTTTGCTGATTCAACAAGGGGAAGCCTGGTTGGTGGGCTATGCGGCCTGCTCCCAGTGAAGGGGGAAGCAGAGGGTGATTTTCCCCAAACGGCGGCTGACAGGTGAGGTGACCTGAGTAGTGCCTTGTTCCCATTCAGTCCAGAATGAAAGGGGTGTGGGGAGAGGGCTGTGGTGGCCACATTACAGAGGGTGGGAGGCCAGGACCCACAGGACTGCCTCCCATGGAGCAACCAGCCTTGCAGGCTCTTTGCCAGTACCTTCATTTCCCCCCAGTTTGGGGGAAATGATGGGTAACAGACTGGCTCAAATTCCCTTAGTGAGACTGGAGAGGAGTTCTAGGAGCAAGGACGTATTTGCAGCTCTCTGCCAGTTGGCAAAGGTGCCTCCATCAGAGAGGGGTCCATGGCCTTGGGAGGGCTCCTGGCTATCCCTCCCAGCTGTCTGGGTTGGGGATTTTGCCTGGGGCAGGCAACTCTGTCCCCAGCACATTTGTTCATCTGAAATTTTGCAAAGTTTCAAGTAAAATCCCAGGAAAATAATCCAAGAAGACTGGGAAGGCCTGAGAGACTGCACTTTCTGTCTTCTGGGCCTCGGTTCTCCAACTTGGGTGGATGGTGTAGGCTCCCCACCAGGGGAATGGATGAAATCCGCATGGGCTTCGCTGGGTGGGAGGAGCCTGCTAGGAGCAGAGACTGCGGAGGGAGAGCTGGTGTTCTCGCTGGACCCCCTGAGTACCCCATGTGTGTGGGGAGGGTGGAGAGCTCTTGGTCAGCTTGATAAATTAGGGCTTTGGGACCAGAGCTATGCCCTGAAGTGGGCATCGTGGTGGTCAGTTTTCCCAGGGAGCTTCAGCCCATGTTCCATGTCCATCAGATACATCCTGAACCCAACCCCTTCCCTCATAGAGAAGCTGTGATTGGTGGTTTCTCTGCTTTTCTTCAGCACCCACGTGGGAGGCTGAGTGTGGCACTGGGGCCTCTGTATTGGGTGGGCCTATCCTGCACCCTACGCTGTCCTGGCCAGGTGAAGTCCATTTGGTGACCCTGGGCCTGGTCGTGGGGTCCGGGAGTCCCCCCAGTCACCTGGAGGACTCTTCTAGACAGGATTGGGTCTGCCCCAGCCTTTCCAGTTAGGGGCTGGTCTTTGGGCAGGAGGGGCCGCTGAGAACCGGAAGAGATATGTGCCATCAAGGGCCCATCCTTGGTCTGTCCACCATGGGATGGAGCCCTGGCCAGGCCTGGGCAGGTCCCTCACATGTGGGCTGATGTAATTTGACAGAGGGTCACATCAGTTTCTTTCCCTCCAAATTTTAATATCAGATTCATTTATTATGCTGACTACCACTGACAAATGTTCACATTATTCACTCATTTATTCATTTGCTCATGAAATCTGTGTGTTGAGTAATTGTTTTGCCTTACTGGCAGTTTTAATTCTACATTCCTTTTTGTCAAAAGGTCAGTGGCTTGCTAGCTGGCCAGGCCTGTGTGTGCATTCCCTGGAGAGACGTTTTGCAAAGAGATGCTCGTTTACACTGGTCAGTCTTTGAGTTCCTCTCCTCTCTTGTTGGCTTGTACTGATACCTTGGGACCTGCAGGACTTGAGGGGGGCCCTTATCTTGTCTCTGCCGTGCCATTGCCTGGCCCCATACCTGGGCCCTCTCACTCCGCAGCAAGATTCCTCTGTTTCCTCTGCTTGTTCATTTCAAGTTAAGGTCTACAGACCTGTCACTACCACATGGGTGTGTGTGTGTGTGTGTGTGTGTGTTTGTTGGGTTTGTAAGGCTCTTACCTCTACTATTTTGATAGAACAAATGAAAACTGTCAGGGTCTCAGAGATGGACAAATCAAGTTTGAAATGTCTTTGGGTTTGCTTTTGACTTTTGCCTAAAAGTGCACGAGATTCAAAGGGAATTTTTAACGTCTGATTTTTGATTTGGAAATTTGAAAAGGTGGTGATGAGTTTGTGTTAGGAAGAAGATGGAAATGTTCTAGGAAATCTAGTTTCAGTAAAGTTACTTCTGAACCAAAATGTTCCAAGAGTCAAGATCTATAGTCTAAGAGTGTTATTTTATGGTAACTTTCTTTACGCAGCTGTGTTTGCTGCAAAAAATTCACATTTCTGTATGGAACACTGAATGAAATATGAATGTGCTTTTTACAATTTAGTACTTTTAATAAAGGATTTCTGAGCAAAAAGCTTAAGCACAAGAACCACAAAACATATAGATAAAAATATAGCCATAATCACACATCAAACCTCAGAAAATTCATTACATAGAGAACATCAGTAATTGAGAGAAGTTGAGAGAACCGACAGAAAAGTAATATATATGCCCAGAATTCTAAAGGCATGAATCCTTTTAGCTGGGATCAGGGCTTCTAAGTTCTCTAGGGTGGGTGTTTTATTACAGCGGATGCTTTACTTAGAAGAGTGTAATTTATTATCATTGAATTCTCCTGGCAACATGAATTTGGATTTGGGTTTCTGGGAGAAGTTTACAATTAGTCCCCTTAAATATATTTAGAGCTTTGAAAGATGCTTGATGTTAAAATAATTTGAATACCATACCTTTGTTTGATTGATCTGTGAAATATTGCCTTTATTTTTTTTTAAACCAAAAGCTAGTCCTTGCTGAGTGAAGCGTGGCCGTCGTGTTACAGAACACTGCGGCTAGACGGGCATTGTTCCCAGGGCTGGAGGACATGTGTAGTAAGATACAGCCACCTGCACCCTCAGGTCCTTTCGTCTTACATGAAGGGTGTTTTTAGTTTTGTAGGTTTTCATTTTTCCTCTTTGGAAACTTTCATTTGGGGTCTCAAAGCAGACTTTACACAGAGGCCTACAGAAAAGACAGGGACGAAGGTGGTCTCCTCGCTCAGTTCGCACTCTGCCAGTTCACACGTTCAACCGAGAGTCCCTGTCTCCCTACCAAGTCCTTGCTGCTTCATAGCCTTTTGGAATTGTCAGGAGGCTATGATCTCTATGGTTTTCCTTTTTCTATTAAAATACAGTAAGAACTTGATTATGTGTTTCAGTATTTCTCAGCCTGACCCACAAGTAAAACCGGCGACAATGACTTAGTTATTGGCTCGTGTTTATTGCCAATGCAATGGGGTTGTGGTGCCTGACATTTTCTTCTCACTGTGCTGAAGCTTTTAGTGAGCTGCTCTTCTTACCCAGAAAGCAGCATAGCTTGGCCTCTCTTTGCAGATGGGTTACACATTCCTTTAACACTGGCATGCTCCCCTAACCTTCCTGGGTGGCTTTCGATGACTTAAACACAGTAATTGGCATGGAGGTCTGAAGCTTTATTTTATGATATTAAATCATTCTTTTCTGGAAACAGAAATCTGCAAAGTATACCATTCATTATGTGAAGGCCCGTATTAACACGGGCTCCGGCTGATGGATGGCGACGTTCTGGAGAAGTTACGAAGCACGTCTCAAGGGAGGTGCCAGCTCTTACCTTTGGAGGTGGGTGTTAGAACTGAGAGCTGAATCCCGGATTCTACCTACTGCATTTCAGATATTGAGGTGTTTGTTTTTTTCTTTTAGCTTGGTGCATAAAGGGTAACATCATCCTAAGAAATACTCAAAAATGTGGACTGAGGTGAACTCGACTGCTATGGCATTATTTAGGGGGGACTTGGAGATCTCTCCATGTAATCTTGTGAATGTTTTTTTCTTTTTATATGAGCCATGCTTTTCTTGAAACAAAGAGGATTATCAGTCATAAGTTCTAAAGACTGAAATGGGGTGGGAGGAAGGTTTAGAAAGAGAAGATTTTTTTTAAAAGGACTTACAAAGCTGGCACTCAAGTCCAATGGGGGAGGAATTCTTGAGTTGGATGCCACCTTGGTTCTCTTGGTCCATGGCAGGGAAGGGGAGATTGGAACTATCTAAGCCCTAAGTGTCCTCATCTGTTAAATCTGAACTGTTTACTATGGTGCATGGTCAGCTATTGGAAGAAGTGGAGGCCTGGCAGGAGGTCTGTGAGAGTCCCCTGAGGCTCCTGTCCTAACAGCCGCTCCTCTCTGGACAACTGGGGAACTGCAAGGGTTGGGAAGTCTCTCTGTTGGCACAGTTGGGCTCAGAGCAGGCAGATTACTCTCCCTTGACCCCCAAGAGCCTATTTCTCCTGCCTCTTTGCTCCATGCCGTTTCCCTGTGATTTCCTGGGAAGTGGGCTGTGTGATGGGTCTTTGGTGACCTTATAGGGCCCTTGGATTACATTGACTCATTGCATTGCTTGCAAGTCACCCATCCCCGTCCCCTGCCCAGCTTGCTATACCAGGTAGATCTCCTAACAGCA
>NC_091088.1:46397500-46435000 GCF_032405125.1 Capricornis sumatraensis
CTATTCAGGTGCCCTAAGCAGAGTGATCCTCTCTTGGTTTACTCTCCTTTCAGATTTTGCTTTTTTTGGCCATATCCCTGTCCTTCTATTATTTGTTGAATATTTTATTTGAAGCGTCTTTGTATTTGTTTCTTTCTGTCTCTCTGCCCTTCTTTCCTCCTATCTTGGTTAGCTTTGTCCTGATGGTACTTGTGAGATCATGGGTGTAGGGAGCTCCTGATGTTTTTCCTAAGACACAGGAAGGTAAAGGCATAAGTAGAAAAATGAAATCTTAAGAAGCGAGTTTCATGTCTCACCACGGGTGCACGCGCCACGCTTCTGAACATCTGGGTGCAGTTTGGTTTTGTTCTCACGCAGGTGGAGAAAGGAGGCGCCGAGAGAGGATGGGCCTGGGGGGACCAGGACACGCGTGTGATGCGTGTGACCCTGACTGAGGGGAGGAGAGTCTGACCGTGATGCTGGTACGCGGTGGATGGGGAGAGAGGCTGTCCGGGCTTTCCGGAAGAAAACTTATCTTGGTGGATGAAACGCTGGTTCTGATTCCTCTGCCTCCTTCCCCCCATCTGCCCTGCCCTAGACACACTGGACATTTTAGGCCCTGTGGTTGGATGTCCAAACTCCCCACTGAAACCAGCTTCTAGGGGTTCTTGGGTTGTTTTTTTTCTGGTTAAGTCAGACCTGTGGTGTTTCTATAAGAGTACTGATTTTCTTTTTGTGTGAAACCAGTTTTAAAAAAAAAAAGCAAAATAAAAAATAAAATGTAAAAAAAGGTTCTGTCTTTGGATGATTCCCCCTGAGAGGGGCATTCGGTGTAAAGAGGCTGCAGGGAAGGTGTGAAGCAGAGCGGCTCCGTGACAGAGGGTGTTGGGTGAGGCCTTGGGCTCCCTGTAGTCACATCCTGAGAGCCTGGAGCCTGGGGTCCATGCCCGACACCCCTGGGACGGGGGATGTCACCTCCCTCGCTCAGTCTGTCTCCTTCTTTGTGAAATGGGGACATTAGCACTTCCCTGGCCCTGCAGGGCCTGGGCTTCTCCCATCCCCGGGGTTAATAAGGGCATACCTTCTAGACCTTTCTTCTTCCTATCAAAGGGAAAGGCCAGAATCTTCCAGATCCTGCTTGAGGTAAGCCTCCTAGCAGAGCACGTCCAGAGTCATCTCAGAGGTGGCTTAATGAGGAGACAAGGCTGCAGTGAGCAGGGAGCCCCGAGACTCACAGGGACCTTGCCCTGGAGTATGGTGATAGCCTCTGCAGCCCCTGGGGCCTTGCTGGAGGCCAGGCGAAGCTGGGTAGCAGCGGGCAGCTCCTAGGTAGTTTACTACTCCTTGCCCAGTTCACTGAGTTTTCTGTCGCCTCTCTCTTGGCAGAGCTGGCCCCCCGGGGCCTCCCCTGAGTGGGGTAGAAGGGCCCCCAGGGAGATCCAATGGGGTGGCTGACTTCTGTTCAGGGTTCCTGCCCCATGTCCCTCCCTCTACTTTCTCCCTCTGGCCAGGGCTGGTTGGAATCCCAGTCTGGCCACACACAGCCATGTTTGCCATGGGCCAGGGAGAAATCCACCCTCTGCACACCCTCCATGGGCAGCCCCTTCCCTTCCAGGAGCTCTGGGCTCTGCTCCCCGTGGCCCTCACTCTCACCCTCACCCCGCAGCCTCCCCAGGTCTACTGGGGCAGGGGATCCCTGATCGATTGAGGGTCTGTGTGGACAGAGCAAGTGACAGGAGTGAGGGTCTCCCCGGCTGTCCACCAGGCACTTGTTCTTCAGTCGCTCAGTTGTGTCTGACTCTTTGCAACCCCATGGACTGCAGCATGCCAGGCTTCCCTGTCCTTCACCATCTAGCCAGGCAGTGGTTTCCAGCATTCCCAGGGAGCCTCAGCCAAGAATGACCTCACAAAGGTCTTGACTGGGTATGGCTGCTGGCCTTGGAGCTCCTGACTCCTGGGACCAGGTTTCACCATCCTGAGTGCAGGTGGGCTCCCCTTTAAGGAAACCAGTAGGTGATATCTGAGTCTCCCAACCTAGGGACCTTCTCACAGGGCCAAAAAAAGATCCTGGAGGCCTGAGCATCGAGAAGAGACAGCTCATTCCCGCACTGCCTGGTGCTGTGTTTTAGAGGAAGAGCTGTACTAGGCCATTAGGGGTAAGGAAGGCCAGCAGAGGTCTGGTGTTGCCCATGGTGACACTCTGATGCCCTTTTGTGACTGTTTACCCCAATTATTTGTTTCCAATGTGCTCATTTTGGGACAGCTCATTTTGCTTAGGAGTATACACTTCCTCTGCAGTTGGGAGTCCCCACACTCTCCTCAGGCTGCAGACTGGCAGAGATCCTTGCCCTCCTACTGTGCAGAGGACATCAGAGTGCTGGGGTGGGGACCCTGGCCATCTATGGGTGGGCAGTGGACTGAGCTTCAAGTCCCTGTGTGGTGTTCCTGTGGGGTGGAGTCTCGGGCAGGTCCGTGCAGCCCAGGGATCGTATGACCTGAGCTGTACTTCCTGAGGCACTGGTTCCCAGATCCTCGCCCTGCCGGTTGGTTCTAGGTGGGTCAGCTGTGGCTGCGGCCTCAGGTAGCTCTGCCAGAATCCCCATATCTTGAAGATTCCGTTTTTAGAAGGCCACTCACTCTGCTGTCCTCCACCCTGTCTTCTGCACTTCAGGGGAGGGCCATGCCAGGTGCCTGGAGGGACCTGCAGGCCTGGGCCCAGGCCAGGTCTAAGGGCAGAGCTCCAAGCCTGGACTCATGATGTTGGGGTTACCTTTTCCCTTTGACCTAAGTAGGTTTCCCTTTGAACTCCATGCAGGGGGGGCTCTGATGCAGGCTTCCTGGGGCCTCGGAGCCCCCTTCTCTCATGCCCAGGGACTGGCTAGGTGGTGGATGTGGCCTTTGCTTATTCTGAAAGGAGGGATGTGTCTGGGGGAGCCAGCAAGGGGCAGGCAGGAGAGAGGTATGTAGGTGTGTCCTGACCATGCCCAAGCGCTCTCTTCTCTCTGGGTGCAGCTGCTGCTGCCTGGGATGTGTTGTTTGCTTGTTTGGAACCATTGGTTCCAACTGCCAGCAGTGTGCTCAGCTCTGACCACGGCTCCATGGAGAAGGCAAGACCCATCCACCTGCCCACCGTCCCTGCTGCTTCTTATCTGGCTCTTTACCTGCTGCCCTTGGCCTAGATGGTTCTTTTCAAAGAGGCCTTTCTGCCAACCCTCCATCTCCTGCTCTTTTTTTTCTAATCTGTGCTCCTTTTCCCTTGGCACTTTCATCTGGTTTCTCTTATTTAACTGATGGCTCCTTTATGAGATGATAGCTCCTTGATGGCAGAACCTCATGCCTTTTGTTCTCTGCTCTATTTTCAGCACTTAGAACCTTACTCAGCACATAGTAGGTGCTTAACAAACACATGTGGAGGGGAGAATGGTGAAGCATGGCCTTCTCTGGGGGAGTGGATGGTTCATTGTGAGTCACCCTCAGACAGGAAGTGATGGGTTGTAAGAGGCTGTATAGCATGGTAAGTGGGCTTGGGAACAGGGACAGAGTTATTGTTGGCTGAAGTGCTCAGAGATGGCTTCCTGAAGTAGATGGGCTTAAGGATGAGTCCAAGTTTTTATAAGCAGAGGGAAGAAAAAGGAGGGAAAGTGAAAGTGGGCCCTTCAGAGCTGCATCTGGTTTGGAGGGAAGGGTCGTGAGGGCCAGTAGAGGATTCTGGTGTTTGTTCTAGAAGCCGTGGGGTAGGCTGGAGGGTTTTGTGTTTTAATGTAGTTAATATTGAATTATAAAAATTCTAGTGTGTCCACCATTAAAGTTCAAGGTGAACCAGAGTAAGTGGTGTAAAACCCAAATGCTCCCTTTCAACCCCTTTCTCAAATCTTCTCCCATCTCTGGAGAAAAACCCCTGACATAAGTTTAGCTGTACACTCTGCCAGACTGTTTATTATGTATTTACATTGTATGTATGGTGAGCACTCACATAAGTAAATAATACCACACATACATATTTCCTTCTACATAATTAATATAATAGTGCTCTGTCACGTCTGACACTTTATGACCCCATGAACTCTAGCCTGCCAGGCTCCTCTGTTCATGGAATTCTCCAGGCAAGAATACTGGAGTGGATTGCCATTCTCTTCTCCAGAGGATCTTCCCAACCTGAGTCTACATTGCAGGAAGATTCTTTACCATCTGAACCATAATTGGACCATACTGTACAATGGCTTGAGACTTGCATTTTTCTTTTTCTTTTTTTAAAAAAACTATTAGTATTGTTTGTAGATCAAAACCTCAAGTAGATAGAAAAAGCCTGTAACTCTTAACTTTTATTTAATTCTCTACAATATAGCATTGGAGAAGACAATGGCACCCCACTCCAGTACTCTTGCCTGGAAAATCCCATGGACAGAGGAGCCTGGTAGGCTGCAGGCCATGGGGTCACACAGAGTCGGACACAACTGATGCAACTTAGCAGCAGCAGCAAAAGCAATATAGCATATCTGCATTTATGTAACTATATGCCTATTGATGGGTATTAAGGCCAAATTTGTTTTTCCTTTCTATATTGTACTTAGTGCTGAAGTGAACATTGGTACATGTATATCTTTGTAAACAAGTTTGAGGGTAGGGTAGGATGGATTTCTAGAAGTAGTATTTCTGGATCACTAGGTATGTACATTTAGTTCTTAAATAGATACCATCAAATTTCCCTTCAAAGTGATACTGAATGTGTACATTACATACATATTTATCAATATTTTGTGTATAGCTCTTATATCTCCAAACCTCATCAATATTGAATATTCAATGATTCAATGATTCAAATCATTCTTTTAAATGATTAACATGGAAGAGAAAAATCGGTATTTTTTGTTTGTGTTTCCCTCATGAATACTGCAACTGACTATCCTTACATATGTGTATTGGCCACTCCTGTGTCTTTTATAAACTGCTTGTTAATATTTTTTCCATTTATTTTGTCATTGATTTTTAAGAACTCTTTATATATGTTGGGCGGTTACCCTTTATTGCACATATTTTAAATATTTTCTGAGACTGCTTTAGAATAAAGGAAGGGACATAATCAGAGCCAAGATTCAGGAAGATGACTGTGGCTGTATGCTCAGGATGCATGTGGTGGAGGAGGCCAGGGTCACAGAGGCAGTAGTCTGGGCATGAGTGAGGGAGGTATGAGCATCCTTTTATGTTGCAGAGGATGTGCCTTGCTTCTCGTTCCAGGGAGGCATCTGAGTATGTGTTGAAGAGGTTTGGAAAGATGCAGAGGGAGTTGCTGGGACCTAGTTCTCATGCATAAAGGCTAAATCCTTTGTCTTTCTGGGCCTCTGACTCCTGTGCTGACTGGCTGTAGCTTCTCTTGGTCCAAGCGGGGTGTCAACTTCCTCACCTTGCCTGGACTGTAGGATGTGGCCCTGCTGTGAGCCTGGCTGTAGACCCTGGGGAGGCTGAGGACACAGGGGCAGGGAGGTAGCCCAGGGAAGCAGAGCATGGCACTGGGCAAGCCTCGGCCCCCTCAGTTATGAGGGTTGGCCTCCATCGTCTTTAAGGTGCCTGAAGCTCTCATAGTCTGCAGCTTGATAACTTAATTTTGCAAAGTAGATAAAAATACTATTGTTAAAAACAGCCTCAGCCACTCAGTGAAGACAGTCACCACATATTGACCACAGGTCCTCTTCAGAGGTCTGGCTCCTCCTGTCCCAGAAGACAGCTGCCATTATTCTGGTTTTACACACAAAGAAACTGAGAAGTGGGGACTGTGGTCCTGCCTGGGGGCTTCCGGGCAGCTCCAGTCCGAGCCAGGACTTGATCCCCATTTTGTGATCTTAACCTTGCCCCCTGATGAGTGTTAGGAAAGCCGCTTGCAGGTGCCTCTGAGGCCAGACCAGACGCAAAGCAGGTGACATTTCTTCTCAGTCCCCAGACCTTAGGTCCTGCACCTGGCTTGGCTAAGAGCCCAGTGCCCAGGGATTAGGTGTCTCTGCCCCCACCTCATCCCCACCAGGCGTCTGTGCTCCGAGAGGCTTGGGGAATATGCTTTTGGACACAGCGTGCTGCCATGGGACTTGGGCAAATCCTTTGCTCCGGTTTGCTATGGGGATGCTGGGCATTCTTGCTGGACGGTGGGGGTAGTTTCCATGCCCTTTGACTGAGGTCATATTGGAGGTATGCCCTGTAACTGAGTATTGAGTCAACATTCAGAATTAAGAGCAGAAAGGTAACATTTTAAGTCATTTCCTCAATTCTTCTAAGACGCCCACACATCTTGTTTTCCCTCTTCACCGCTTAGGCAGCAATTTCTCTTCTTGTTTCTAACAGCTACCTATAGAAAACACTTGAATGCAGATCATATCTTGATGGTATTTACTAATATAAATATTTGCTTTCTAGAAGCAGTATTACACAAAATGCCTAACCCGTGGGCTAAGCTGCTGAGGGCTGGAGGGAGGCAGTGCCACCTCCATGGGGCCAGGCTGGGGTCCACCAATGCCGCCGTGGGACACAGGGAGATGGCCAAGTGTTGGGACATCTAACTTGCTCCTTTCGAAGACCTTGTGATCATTTTTTAAATGATAGAATCATCTTTGCCAGTCTTCCCCAGGGCCCTTTGAGTCTAATGGAGGCGGATCTGAACATGGTGTATGGTTCAGCTGCTTGCTTCCAGGACGCCCAGCGCTATGCTGTAGCAGCCTTCAAGGAACCCACGATGCATGGATGAGGGGTAATAATAAAGTCAGACATCAGTTGCACTTATTTTACCTGGTGTAACATCCAAGTAGGAGGAAGGAACTGGGTAAGTCAGATGAATATCAGAAGAGAGGCAGTGAACTAATGCAGACCATGGCTAGGCAGGTGGATGCCTTTGCAATGAAATTGGAGTATTTTTTAAAGATGAGCTTATTTCAAGTCATTCTAAATATCACAAAATTCCACTAGAGCCAAGAACCATGGGAAAGTCTTGAAGTTTGAGGAAACAGGGTTTGATGAGCTTGAGCCTTTGTGTTGACCTCCAGGAGCACTGGGGCTGCAGAGGAGTTCTGTGTGCATGTGCATGTATGCATGTGTGTGTGTGCATGTACCCATGTTTGCAAGCATGTGCATGGGTGCACACATGTGCACATGCATGTGTACACACCTCCCCTCTTAGCGTGATGATTTATAGAACATTCCTTGTGAATGAACCGGCAGCTCTGGTCCCATGTCCTGTTCTCTGTAGGCAAGCAAGCTCCCCTTTTGGGGTCAGTCTTCTTCACCCAGTCTGACTCCCTTGTCAGATACTCTGGATTTGAGGACCGCCTTTGAGGCAGTTCCTTCTCTTCCCTTATGTTCAGTATTATTACAGTTTTTATAACCCACATGGTATTGGTCTGAACAAATAAACCAATGCTAACACCAACTTCTTTGGCTGGACAGACACGAATCAGCTTTAGCAAGTGAATAGATGACATATCAAAGAACATGTTGACTAATCCCTTCCCTGTCTGAGAGCATTTTCCAGATTGTAGGCAAATACACTGGAGGCGTTTAAATAGAAGTCATGGCGTGGCCACAAGTGTGTTCTGGGGAGTTTCGGCCTCTACGTGCTATAGGCAGGTGAGTATTTATAGCAGGTGCCTTGAAGTTGGGGACATTGGCGGGGAGCCCTCCCATCACAGGGGTGATGGTGGCAGGAACATTCTGCAATGATATTCTGCCTTTATTTATTATTTGCTGCCAATGTGACTATCTTTTAATTTTTTTAAACAAATAATTTAGTTGTAAAGCCTCAGACTGATTTTTTTTTTTGCGAAATAGTTCTAGTGAGCTAATTTATTTTTCAACTTTAAAACATCAGCATTTTATAGATCTGAATTTCACAATGTGAGGATGATTGCTACGTACAATTTGCAAAATTGTGATTAGCCAGCCCTTGCTTTGAGTTAGTTCTCCCTAATTCACAAAGGCTTCCAAGAATAGTCTGCACAAAATTCAGTTTGCAAATTGCAGGGCAGATTTTTAGAGGGCAGTTTAAAGAATGAAGTCCTAAGGGTTTTATCTATATTTATATCTCTTGTTAAACCAAACTCTTATGTAAATGTTACAATCTGTAAATAACTAGCAGGGCTGCCTTCTTAAAGGCAAGATTGCATCTCCATTTTTGAGATTTAGCAAAATTATTAAATGGCAGAATTGACTAAGATGCAAGTATATTTGGAACGAGCTAATAAACATTAATCAATATCATCAGCTGTATTTGTGTGGATACTTGAGGGTTTGAAAGTACAGAAACCTTTCAGTTTGCAGTTGAATTTCTCACAAATTATAATAAAATAAAAAAGGCACTTCTCTTAGTGATGTTTTGGGGGGAAATGGTGATAGTTTTGTATATTCTTACTTTTTATAGCCAGTAATGTTTCACTAAATCTTACATGACTGTATACAGTCTGGATTATTTTTCATCCTTCTGCCATTGGACAGGAAAGAAATTACTGGCTCCCATCAGTGTTACTGGCAATCCCCATGTTCTGACATCTGTTCCTTTCCAAACATTTTACCAACCTTGATGAAATGGAGTTCAGTGCTAGAAGCTGACTTGAAGAGGGAAAAAAAGGATGATTAAAAATAACATTGATTAAACACCAGAAGTCATTTCTCAATAACTATCAATGTTTTGATGGCCACTGCAGTTTATTTTTCTTAAGTGTAGATAACTTATAGAAATTTTAATCATGTTTAATCTTTGAATTAAACTGAATTAGTGGCTTCTCATTTTTAAATAGAAGTATAGTGGACTCATTCTAGTCAATTTTAATCAAAGTCTTTGGGCTCTATTCATAAGGAATGTTTTTGGTCTTTCTCGAAGAAATCATGTAATGTGCTTCTCCTGAGCAAATTATACTTTCTCAGTTCATTAAGTCTTCTTTATTCCCCGGTTCCCAGGCAAAAGCACACAGCATCTTGGGGGTCAGGATCCACCAGAGGAGGGGCTGGGCTTGATGTCTGCAGAACCTCTTGGGGGGCCTTGCAGATAGAATGGTGGAAGCATGCACAGTTTAGGGAAATTGTGACCCAGGGAAGAATAAAAGGCTCCCCTCCCCCACTTGGGTTACCCAAATGATTTCCAGATTAATTTCCTCCTTTAAATGGCATTCAGGTCTCTCCTTGGCCCCCAGCAGAATCAGGGCCTGTAATTCAATTTATAAACAGTGAGGAAGTCCCACTGTGCGCTGGGCCTCTCACTGAAGACAGAGGTATCAATATATTTCAATCAGTTTATCCATATAATACATATTGAGCGCCTGGTATGTGTAGCAATGAGCGAACAGAGAAATTACCCTGATTCCTCTTGATCCTTTATTCCAGCAACAGAGACAAGGGCATCTCACCATTATTGCCCTCGGGTGCGGGCCACCCTGGGAGGCTTCCCTCCAAGGCACCTTGTCTTCCTGGTCAGGTGGAGTAAAAGGAAACCAGCTTCCACTGCCATCTGGAGACCCGTCCACCACGTGTCTCATTTCTCTGCACCGTCTCTTCTGCACATGTGCCCTCCTCCAGGCTCACCGCCTTCTCAGAACTCATTCTTCTCTAAGCACTGAGAAGACTTGGGGTTTGCACTGCAATTCCCAACCCCCACATTGGCAGCTCATGTTTATGAAGAAAATCTTTATTTTTGGCTGGGTCTTTGTTGCCGCGTACGGGCTTTCTCTAGTTGTGACAAGCGAGGGCTCCTCTTCATTGAGGTTTGCGGGCTTCTCTTTGGGGTGGCTTTTCTTGTCGTGGACCACAGGCTTCAGTAATTGTGGTGCAGTTAGTTGCTCCGCAGCATGTGGAGTCTTCCTGGACCAGAGATGGAACCTATCTGTGTTCCTCTGCATCGGCAGGGGGCGGGGGGTATTCATAACCAATGGACCACAAGGAGTCCTTGTATTCATAACCAATGGACCACCAGGTGGGTCCTTGTATTCATAACCAATGGACCACCAGGTGAGTCCTTCCGAAGGAAATCTTAATCCAACACCACAAATTCAGAAGACAGAGGGAGTGAGAAATAAAGACACCTTGGCACCCAGAGTTCCCTCAGTCCCCAAAGTGCCTCCAAAGTGAATCATGTGCTTTTGGTAACCTTCCTTTTATCTTCCTTTTGCATATACATTTTTCACTGTATATAATTGCACCCATAATTTAAGATCTTTTCCCTGATATCACATGATTTGTATTTTGCCAAGATTCCATATCTGTTTCTAACCTTCGTTCTTACTGGCTGCTGTTTTCTGTTGAACGGATATTCCATAATCTATTTCATAGGTTGTTATTGACATTTAAGTAATTTCTGATAGTTCTCTAATGTAAAAACTAATGTGTTGAGCATTTTTGTACAAAAAAAGATCTTTTTTCCCCCATATTCCAGGTTATTTCCTTAGGCCAGACTCCCAGAGAGGCAAGTCCTGGGCTGGAGGACACCACTCCACTTCTGTGTCCTTTCTTCCAGGTTTCTCTACTTCCTGGAACTTAGTCTTCTTGCTGCCTTGGGGACGTTTTGGGCTTCTTTGGGTAGGGGCTGCATGTATCACATTCTTAGTCCTTGGCCAGACCCGCAGGGAGGGTAGCCAGTCTTCATAAGCAGCTGCCTTTTTCCTGAAATTCCCTTCTTGGTCCATCTAGTCAGTGCTTTGGAAGTGAAACAATTAGTGTTGGGAGTCCACACTAAATTTTTGGAAGTTTCTGTTGCCTGACACCTGCAAAAACTATGAATCTCCCACTGGCCCTCCATATACACCCCTGCCTTCATCTGAGCCCCTTACTCTCCTTCCCAGATGGGGGCTTCCAAATGCCTGCAGACCCACAAGTCAAGGTTGAAGAGTGACGGTGTTAGAGGACGAAGGTGAGACCACTTTGGTCTGGCTTCTTCCACATCACGTGGCTTCACAGGGCTCCTGCTAGAAGGGCTGGGCACCTGAGAAAGAGAGATCTCCTGGTTCCTTGAGGGAAGTGTACAGTGTTGGGTCAAGTGGAGGGCCTGAGAGGTTCTCTCCCTCTCACCTATTGATGGAGGGACCAGTCACAAGAAGCAAAGCCAGGAGCCTGGGGCCCCCTGTGCAACTTTGGTCCTCCAGCACTCTGTGCTATTATTCCTGAGAAGCCAGGCCACTCGCAGAGCCCACCACCCCCGCCAGAGCTAGGGAGGTACCAAAGGGGTCTCCTGGCTGCCTCACTGGGATGAGATTTGCTCACAGGGTCCGTGGCTTTACTG
The DNA here is from genome assembly GCF_032405125.1 of Capricornis sumatraensis. Lineage (NCBI taxonomy): Eukaryota > Metazoa > Chordata > Mammalia > Artiodactyla > Bovidae > Capricornis > Capricornis sumatraensis. Next base: position 46,408,722 of record NC_091088.1, read on the forward strand.
CTTGCGGGAGGTGACAGACATGGGGGAGATTTTCTTCTCCACGCAGCTCCGATGTGGCGCAAACCTCTTCCCACCGCCCGTCCAGCCCCTCCGCCTTCCTTTCCTCCTCTCCTCTGTCTTCCGTACACACGTCCACCCCTGCCCCCAGGCACTTAACTCGAGTCCAGCAACACTTCCCACCTCCCCTTTGCATCTGGGCTCTCGAGTTGCTAATTCACCCACAATCAATAATTTTTATTCTTTTAAAGAAATTACAGAATATTTCTGAGTGTATGCAGGGAGAGGGGAAAAGCACAGTGTGTGTCGTTTTAGATTTGATGTGTTCTGGATTTAGAAGTGCTGAATAATTCATTCCTGTTTAAAAAATAAACATACTATCTCTATCAGGACTTGACTGGGGGACTTCATAATGAATCGGTTCCAGGGTTGCAGGGTTCTTGGGTTGGGCAGCGTGAGAAAGAAGCCAGGCACTGTCTGGGGAGAGGCTGTCCTCTTTTCTGTGGCATGATGGTCTTGGCCGTGCTTGGAGGGGGCATTGTTGGATCTTACAGGTTTCAGTTCCTTTGAGAGGTTCTCTCCCCTGGATGGCGTTCAGTCCTGCAAACCATCCAATCCCTCCATTGTTCCACCCACTGCCAACTCCCCTTCCCTCCAATCCCTCCTGTCCTCTGTTCATCCGTTTCTGTGTCCCTGTATCTACCTAACCATCTCCCCTTCCCACTGCTCTTCTCCAACCATCCGCTCATTCCTCTCTCCCTTTGTCTACTCACTCACTCACTCATCCACCCATTAGCCCCTCCCCGACACATCTTTGCATCCATCCATCCATCCATCCATACATCCAGTGTGCCGTGAGCGTCTACACAGTGCAGATCTCTGGACTCCCCAGTGCGGGTGTTCTAGCTAGAGATTCAGGCCAGGGAATCACTGACAAGAACACACAGTGGTCTTTTTCTGTTGACTGCCCCTCCCTCAACCAAGTCCGAGTCTGTTGCTGCCTGTATTCATGTTCCACGTCTTTTCCCATGACGCTTCCTCTCTTCCTCCACTCCTTCCTGAAGACTGATGACCGGATTTCTCCCTAACGGTGAATAACAGTTTTATACGATACCTTCTAGACCTTTCATGCTACTCAGGGAAGGAGGGCCCAAGGAAAGACACACGCCTGCCCAAAGTCATCCAGTGAGTGAGACCCTGTGAGCACTCTTGTTCTGGTGCTGCTGTGTGTTGGTCGCGCAGTCATGTCTGAGTCTTTACGACCCTGTGGACTGTAGCCTGCGAGGCTCCTCTGTCCATGGGATTTCCCAGGCAAGAATACTGGAGTGGGTTGCCATTTCCATCTCTGGTTCATCCATGACAGCTCCTCGGCCTGGGCAAAACCCCGGAGGCATGTTTTCTGGGGTCAGATTTCATGTCTTCCTAACCTGTGGGAAGTGACCGTGCCATGGCAGTGAGGCGTTTGGTGGTGTCAGAGGGCACAGGTGCCCGTCTCACTCTCACACTTCACTGCCCCCGAAGGACAGAAGATGACTCTGGTCAGAGATAGGCTCTGGCCCCCATCTGGAGCCAGGTCTCACGCTCAGCCTGGACGCCTTGGCTAGGTGGGCACTGGGATCTGGGAGGAGGGAGGGGCAGCCAGTATGTGGCCATAACGTTGAGTTGGTGGCTATGGAGCTTCTCTGAAACGTTTCATCTTCCCTGGTGGCTCTGACAGTAAAGAATCCACCTGCGGTGCGGGAGACCTGGGCTCGATCCCTGGGTTGGGAAGATCCCCTGGAGAAGGAAATGGCAACCCACGCCAGTATTCTTGCTTGGAAAATCCCAAGGACGGAGGAGCCTGACAGGCTACATTCCATAGGGTTGCAAAGAGTTGGGCACGGCTGAGCGACTATACACTGCTGCTGCTGCTGCTAAGTCGCTTCAGTCGTGTCTGACTCTGTGCGACCCCATAGACGGCAGCCCACCAGGCTCCCCCGTCCCTGGGATTCTCCAGGCAAGAACACTGGAGTGGGTTGCCGTTTCCTTCTCCAATCCATGAAAGTGAAAAGTGAAAGTAAAGTCGCTCAGTCATGCCTGACTCTTAGCGACCCCATGGACTGCAGCCTATGAGGCTCCTCCGTCCATGTGATTTTCCAGGCAAGAGTACTGGAGTGAGGTGCCATTGCCTTCTCTGATACACTAAACTACACTAATCATCTATGCAAGGGAAGACGGGCCTGCTGACACAGCTGTTTTGTTGGGGTCCAGAGGCTGTGCTGGGGCTCCAGGAAGATTGGATGTGGAAGCACTCTGGAAGGGTCTCCTGAGAGGCGCAAAGCCTGTGTTTCCGCCTTCTTCCGCCAGAGACCTGGGCAGTAAGTGGGCCCAGGGTCTTAGAAGCGCCAGGTCCGACACTGCCTGTGGAGTTTGATTCTGTGGACTGTGCCCTGGGTGGGAGTGTGACCCAGGAGCCAAGTCCTGGAAGAGGCCCAGCCCAGGTGTCACCTGTGTGCAGCCCCAGACATGGGCAGCCCCAGGGTGGGGCTTGCTGAGCCCTGGTGGTGGTGCTGGGCTTCCCGGTGGTGCCACGTGTGGGCTGGTGGTGTCACCTCTCCTCTGAGTGGCACCTCCTGACTGTGGGCTGAGGCCGGCCTTTCCAGGCTGATTCCACGATTCGCTCTGTGTGCCTGCAGACGGCACTCCACATACCTCGTCTCCCCTCTGCTAAATCACAAACAGAAATTGAACTCGGGGTCACGCATGAAGTCATGAGTGTAAGTTTATTTTTTACATGTGGAGTGTTCTTTATTTACAGCTGAAATCCCCTGAAGATTAAACTTTAAAAAGATTTAATAGTGCTGGGGTCAGACGCTGACCTCTTGCCATGCTCTAGGCAAGCAGGCAAAGCTGAGAACTCGCAGCCTCTTTGAAGAGGCTCGGCCAGAAGGGCGCCCGGTGTGAGAGCAGTGGGCTGGCGCTGACCAGCCAAGCCTTTGGGAGGGGCTGGGGCTGGTGGGGTTGGGGGCTGCTATGTGGACTTGGGGGGAGTGGGGGCCCAGAAGCCTGGGGCTGGGCCATGTGGGGAGAACAGGATGGGAGGGGCGAGGATGCTGACTGGGGCTGGAGCTCTTTGACCAATGGTGTCATTTTGCTCTAGTGAAACAAGTCCCCTCAAGACAGCTTGCTGTGTCCCTAGGGCTTCTTCTAGGGAACCCTCTCAGTTTGGTCTCTGGCAACGTTGTGGGAAGAGAGGCAAGGAGGTGGTGCTGCCTGTGTGCGAGAAGGTGGCCCGGGGGCATGGGTGGAGGGGCACCGCCCCTGCTGGCACACCTAATGGGACTCAGCTGCATGAGCAGCCCTGGGAAGACACATCTTTTTTTTTTTTAAAGCTAGGAGATCTTTTTCTTCAAAACCCCTTTTTCCACCCTGTTGCAATTTTAGCCTCCTGTCCACCAGCCGCCTTTTGTTAAAGGACGTGTTGTCGTTGAAATTGATGCAAGAGAAAGGTGTGCCCCCCTGGCTGTGGGCACAGAGCTCCAGCCGGGTCCCTGGGATGCAGCGAAAAACCTGGACCCACAGAGCCCCTGGCTGAATCTGAAGCTGCCTCGGCCAGTGCGGCCCGGCCCGTCAACTTCCTCTGGGAATCCAGGCTCTTCTTGGCATACAGTTATTTTATGAGGAAAGTGGGGTGTTTTCCAGGCCTGCGTTTGATTTTCACTTATAATTATCTCCACATAAGTCTTCAATTTTGGATTTTGAATTGGAGACACATGAACCCGGCTATGCATGTTAAAAGATCAGTGACAAAAATCACATGACATTTGCATGCGGTAATTATTCCCCCAACCTCCTCAGCAGGCTTTGTTTGGAAGTCAAACCTGCGTGCAGCGCATGCCCTTCGCTGGAGGGGGACAGGGGGGCATTCGTGAATTTGGATTTGGGTTTCTTTGTGTTCACGTCTAAGTGAAGCAGGCTTGGTTTCAGATCACACTCTCCTATCTCCGAGACTCTGGGTTCCATCTCTCCCACCTCTGTGGCATGCTCTATGAAATTTTTATCCTTGGGGCAGTGTGTTTGCCCTCTGATGGGTGGAATTGGGGCTCATAATGAGTTCTCAGCGTGGGGGACAGGTTACTGTGACCCGGTGACCTTCCCCCATGCAGTGGGCATCTCAGACTCCTCCACGCCTGCTCTCTCCTCTCACAGATGGGCCGTGGAACCCACCTGTGGGGTTGGTGTGGGTGGAATGAAATAATACCGGTGAGGTGCCTAGCACAGAGCCTGGCATGAAGGCAAGCCCTCTGTGCACAACTATGATGTTAATCAGCAGTGAAATATCAGCTTGGTGGTGGCGGTTTTAGTTGCTAAGTTGGGTCTGACTCTTGCAAGCCCAGGAACAGTAGTCTGCCAGGCTCCTCTGTTGGATTTTGGCTTATCAGAGAACAACTAGATGCCTATGTGTGCCCGGCTCTGCAGACTCCTGAAGAGGTAGAGAAGTATCTGTCCAGTCCCAGTGGACAGAACAAGCCAGCCTGGGGGAGGCTGGAGGGCAGGTTTGAGTCCTGCGTGGGGCTGTGCTCCTGTGACAGCAAAACCTCCGCAGCCTGCCCCTAGTGAGGCACCAAACAAACGCCGGTGGTTTCAGGAGGGGTCTTTGTGCAGCCTGCTCTGCCGCCCCGGGGCCACCCTAGTCTGCACTCAGAGTCACCAGAGTTGCTTGCAGTGGATTCCTTGGCTCTTAGTCATCTGCTAACTCAATAAATGGTGATGCATTATTCGGGGGTCCACGCAGCCTCAGCTAATTGTCCAAGTTCCAGAGGAATCGTTTTGTGATGCAAATTGTTGGTACCACATGTGTGCTTTGGAGACAGTCTAATCTGGTGACTCCTCCTATAGGAGGGAGGCATTTGCTGGACCCAGCATGTGCTGAAAGGGACAAGCATGCCTTTCTCTGGAAACATCATGGCCTGGACATTTGTGTGGAGAGTTCTTTTTGGATTTCCCTGCTGCTCTTGAAGCCAATATCACCAGGTGTTTGGTGTACTTTGGATCTAGTTTGGTGGCCTTTTAAAATTATGGGCCATCAAGAGCTCCTTAGAGATGCTGGCTGCTTTAATCTTGTTCTTCTCAATCCTACTCCCCCTCCACCCCTCCTCCTTCCCCCTTCCCCCAACAGATAGAATTTGGGAGCATTGTCCGAGTGAGAAATGTGAATTAGGATTACAGAGAGGGATGCAAGATGAGGCAAGGAGGGCTCTTTTGGATCTTGTTAAAATGGATCTATTTTGCAGGCTTGCTGTTTAAAAATTGGTATATTGAGAAGGTCAGCAGCTTCTTGTGAGAGACACCTTAGCAGTGGAAGGGCTGGGGCCAGGTCTGTCTCAGGCTTCTCAATAGACAAACACCTGTCCTCGAGCACATCTGAGAGCTTGGACCACATACCCGCAAGAAGGCAGAACAGAGCCTTATTGAGAAATGTCCGAAAGGACTGGAGCAATCAGCTTACAGGGAGTATTTTTGCTTCATAGGAATGTGGTCCTGCTTGCTGAAAACGTATCCTTTGCGCAGAAAACATGCATAATCCTGGGCCAACTTTGCCCTTTGAGTAAAAATATGCTTAGTTGGAATTTTGGAGGTGGGGGACTGAGGAATGGAGATGGGGAAGAATCTCTTTCAAGCCTGTTCAACGTAATATGTGCTTAAAGACAGAAATTCAAAGGGAGTAATAGTTATGGAGTTCTGCTTTGTAAAGTGGGACGAAGTGATGCAATAAAACATTTGCAAAAGTGGCGATTAAATTGCATTTAAAAGAGAACCTCATTTATGGCCCTAAAAAGCACTCACTGGAGCTGTCTTTTGGACGGATCTGGGAAGGCCCAGGTCTGGTCAGACAAAAGTCTATTAAGACCCCATCTGCCTGCTTTGCTATATTCACCTGCGCTGTTTGGTGTGGCTGTAAGTTCTGAGGGTCATGTCAATATTTCCATTAAAATACACACTTTTTAAAAATGGAGATTTATTACTGTGGCAGGATATTTTGCTCTGGGGCATCACTTAACTTACTGGGTCTACACTTGGGAGAGATACTTTCTCTACCAAATTTCTAAAGAAAAATCAAAATCGATTTGGGTATTATTGAACAGTGCTACTTGATTTTCAAAACCTATTGATTGAGCAGAACAGACTAAAGTACTGTGAAATATTTTTTTTTGAAGAATAGTTTTTGCTGATATTTATCATATCATGACTTAAATGAGATGCTGTATTTGAAAACGTATACACACACGCACACGATGTCATGCCTGGTATATAGTAGGCACTCAAAAAATACCGCTTTGGCTCTGTTACAATGTCAGCACCAGTAGTAAGTTTTCTGAGTTGGGTAAATAGCAAGTAATATATTGCATACTTTATTTATCATAATGCCAGGAGGCTCTGGGCGCCCACATGTTAATTATTAATTGTACTAAGTCTGATCCTGGATAAGTCTGTGGCCAACTGTATGATGTTAACATAAGTTTGGTGGTACGAGCAGCTTGGACAGAAGTGGCAGAGCCGAGGCAGAAGCCCACTCTTCAGTGATGGATTTCTTGCACCCTGGGTCCTATGGTACACGCTGGCTAAGGGCTTTAGCTTTGCATCAGCCTCCACTCTTTGAGCACAGACCTTGCATTTTCTAGACTAGGGGAGAATCACAGGAATTCAGAGAACTCCAGAGGACCCTTGACTTTGGGGCGGGGAAATTGGGAGTCCTGGTTCAAGGGCTTGCTTTTCCCCCAAAGGGATGTAGAGAAGTGACGTTGGGACTCAGGGCCGCAGGCTCCTGTTTCCAGGAGGAAGACTCTAGGGTCCCCCTGTGCCAACACCTGTGCTCCCTGAGGCCATGTCCACACACCAGCAGCCTGCCACTTCACTGTGACTGACCCACTCCCAGCCTTTACCCCCAGCTGTGGTTCAGATGTCCCTTCCAGAAAGGCTTCACCTCCCTCATGGCTTTCTCTATTTCACCAAAGAAGCAAAAGATGTCAAAAGAAGACAGACCCATAGTTTTCAGTAGAAAAAAAAAAAAGAGAGAGCTCTATGCCTCTGAGCATGGTTCATTTCAGTCACACAGTTGTGTCTGACTCTTTGCGACCCCATGGACTACAGCACCCCAGGCCTCCTTGTCCACCACCAACTCCCGGAGCTTGCTCGAGCTCATATCCAACGAGTCATTGATGCCATCCAGCCATCTCATCCTCTGTTGTCCCCTTCTCCTCCTGCCTTCAATCTTTCCTAGCATCAGGCTCTTTTCTAATGAGTCAGTTCTTCACATCAGATGGCCAAAGTATCAGAGTTTCAGCTTTAGCATCAGTCTTTCCAATGAATATTCATGCCTGATTTCCTTTAGGATTGACTGGTTTGATCTTCTCGCAGTCCAAGGGACTCTCAAGAGTCCACAATACCACAGTTCAAAAACATCAATTCTGAGCGCTCAGCTTTCTTTATAGTCCAACTTTCACATCCACACATGACTACTGGAAAACCATAGCTTTGACTAGATGGACCTATGTCAGCAAAGTAATGTCTCTGCTTTTTAATACGCTGTCTAGGTTGATCATAGCTTTTCTTCAAAGGAGCAAGTATCTTTTAATTTCATGCTGCAGTCACCATCCACAGTAATTTTGGAGCCCCCCAAAATAAAGTCTCTTACTGTTTCCATTGTTTCCCCATCTATTTGCTATGAAGTGATGCCGTGATCTTAGTTTTCCTGAATGTTGAGCTTTAAGCCAACTTTTCACTCTCCTCTTTCACTTTCATCAAGAGGTTCTTTAGTTCCTCTTCACTTTCTGCCATAAGGGTGGTGTCATCTGCATATCTGAGGTTATTGATATTTCTCCTGGCAATCTTGAGTCCAGCTTGTGCTTCATCCAGCCCAGCGTTTCTCATGATGTACTCTGCATAGAAGTTAAATAAGCAGGGTGACAATATACAGGCTTGGTGTACTCCTTTCCCAATTTGGAACCAGTCCATTGTTCCATGTCTGGTTCTAACTGTTGCTTCTTGACTTGCATGCAGGTTTCTCAGGAGGCAGGTAAGGTGGTCTGGTATTCCCATCTCTTGAAGGATTTTCCACAGTTTGTTGTGATCCACACAGTCAAAGGCTTTGGCATAATCAATAAAGCAGAAGTAGATGTTTTTTTGGGATTCTCTTGCTTTTTATATGATCCAATGGATGTTGGCAATTTGATTTCTGGTTCCTCTTCCTATTCTAAAATCAGCTTGAACATCTGGAAGTTCTTGGTTCATGTACTATTGAAGCCTTGCTTGGAGAATTTTAAGCATTACTTTGCTAGCATGTGAGATGACCACAATTGTGTGGTACTTTGAACATTCTTTGGCATTCCTTTTCTTTGGGATTGGAATGAAAACTGACCTTTTCCAGTCCTGTGGCCACAACTGAGTTTTCCAAATTTGCTGGCATATTGAGTGTAGCACTTTCACAGCATCATCTTTTAGGATTTGAAATAGCTCAGCTGGAATTCCATCACCTCCACTAGCTTTGTTTGTAGTGATGCTTTCTAAGGCCCACTTGACTTCATACTCCAAGATGTTTGGCTCTAGGTGAGTGATCACACCATTGTGGTTAACTGGGTCATTAAGATCTTTTTTGTACAGTTCTTCTGTTTATTCTCCACCTCTTCTTAATATCTTCTGCTTCTGTTAGGTCCATACCATTTCTGTCCTTTATTGTGCCCATCTTTGCATGAAATGTTCCCTTGGTATCTCTAGCTTTCTTGAAGAGATCTCTAGTCTTTCCCATTCTGTTGTTTTCCTCTATTTCTTTGCACTGATCACTTAGGAAAGCTTTCTTATCTCTTCTTGCTATCTTTGGAACTCTGCATTCAGAAGGGTACATCTTTCCTTTTCTCTTTTGCCTTTGGCTTCTCTTTTTTCCTCAGCTATATGTAAGGCCTCCTCAGACAACCATATTGCCTTTCTGCATTTCTTTTTCTTGGGGTGGTTTTGATCATCACCTTCTTTACAATGTCATGAGCATATTGTCCATATTCTTCAGGCACTCTATCTATCAGATCTAATCCCTTGAATCTGTTTGCCACTTCCACTGTATAATTGTAAAGGATTTGGTTTAGGTCATACCCGAATGGTCTAGTGGTTTTCCCTACTTTCTTCAATATAAGTCTGAATTTTGCAATAAAGAGTTCATAATCTGAGTCACAGTCAGCTTCTGGTCTTGTTTTTGTTGACTGTATAGAGCTTCTCCATCTTTGGCTGCAAAGAATATAATCAGTCTGATTTTGGTGTTGACTGTCTGGTGATGTCCATGTGTAGAGTCATCTCTTGTGTTGTTGGAAGAGGGTGTTTGCTATGACCATTGTGTTCTCTTGGAAAAACCCTGTTAGCCTTTGCCCTGCTTCATTTTGTACTCCAAGGCTAACCTTGCCTGTTACTCCACATATCTCTTGACTTCCTACTTTTGCATTCTAGTCCCCTATGATGAAAAGGACATCTTTTTTTGTTAGTTCTAGGTCTTGAGGTCATCATAGAACCATTCAACTTCAGCTTCTGTGGCATTAGTGGTTGGGGCATAGACTTGGATTAATGTGATATCAAATGATTTGCCTTGGAAATGAACAGAAATCATTCTGTCATTTTTGAGATTGCACCCAAGAATTGCATTTTGGATTATTTTGTTGACTATGAGGGTTACTCCATTTCTTCTATGGGATTCTTGCCTACAGTAGTAGATATAATAATCATCTGAATTAAATTTGCCCATTCTCATCCATTTTAGTGTTAATGTCTGAGCATGGTAGCAACCAGGCAGAAAAGCAGCTTAGCCAATGAGAAGTAAGTGTTTGGGGTTCCAGAACATTTTCTTCCCTGTTTGTAGAATCATAATTCTGATGGTCTGAATCAGGCTCAAGGGTGAGCCTCAACTATTTATTTACTTTGTGACACTTTAGTACAACCTATGAGTATCCTAACAATCTATGATTGTCTTTCCGTTTCCCGTAACTCTAAGTCCCGTGATAGAAAGGACCAAGTGCCCATTCCTCGGTGCTATACCTGAGGATCTCTGTGGTCTGCAGGAAGTATTCAGTGAGCATTGGTTGAAAGGGAGTGTGCTTCTGTGATCCACAAGTCTCCTCTTCCTGGCCAGAACCTCAGTTTCATCTCTAGACGACATCAGACCCCAGACAAGCAGAAATCTGGAAGTTCCAGTGGAGCCCCATTTGGTTCCATGATCTCTCTCCCTCTTGTGAGTCTCCAGAGAAACAAACTGGGTGAAGAATTTGTGCCCACACTGGCTTTCCAGGCAGGGTTTAGCCCCAGTGACCAACAGGGCTGTAGAGCCCCTGGGTAAGAGGCTCCTCTTCTTAATCCTCCTTGTCCTGGTGCTATTTCTATCTGAAGCTTTCTCAATTGGCTCATGGTGGAGGGCCTGCTTGATCACCAGGGCAGCGTCCCGTTGTCTCCCTCCTGTCCTTGTTCCATCAATAGCTTCTACCTTACCTGCCTTGGGCTTCCCTGGTGGCTCAGCTGGTAAAGAATCTGCCTGCAATGTGGGTGACCTGGGTTTGATCCCTGAGTTGGGAAGATCCCTTGGAGAAGGGAACAGCTACATACTCCAGTATTCTGGCCTGGAGAATTCTCTGGACTGTGTAGTCCATGGGGTCTCAAAGAGTTGGACACGACTAAGCCACTTGCACTTTCACCTGCCTTGACCTTGACCTCACCCTGAGCTTTACCTGTGAAAGGTCACAGGCACGCCCACCCCCTGCAGGACCCCACTAAGATGGACCACAGACATTCCCTCCCACACACACAAATTAGTGGACTGTGTCTATGTTGACACATCCATTCTCATCCTAATGATATGTTTATTTAACTGATGACTGCTGTCCTCATTAGGGACTCATTGTTGAGCCTGGAATAGTGATTATTTTTGCTGATATTCCTTTTCTGCAAAGATGATTTTTTAAAAAAATCACTCTTTTGGTGTGCTATGAATCCTTAATGAGAATAGTTAAATTTAAAAGAAACCCCCAAACCACCCTTCAGGTTGAAAATAGAAGTGTCTGCACAAGCAGGCTGCTAATCTGCTGATTATTGATGGACACGATCGGTGACAAACCCACAGCTTTCAGTGAAACGAGACCTCCATGCATCTGAGCTGGTAAGCAACCAGCAAAAAGATCAACTTAGCCAATGGAAAGTGAGTGCTTGGGGCTCCAGAACATTCTTTTCCTCTTAAGTGGGAAGCCATGATTCTGACAGGTTGAGTATTAATGACGGCATCCACATTGAACCCAGAGCTGTGTGATTCTTGGGGAGGGATGGAGAAAGATGTTTATAAAAGCTTATTGGCTGAATACCCAGCAAGTTAGATGGAACTTCCTGACCCCTGAAACCTACCTCTTCCCTTTGGAACTCTAATCTAATGTCCGAGTGGCAGGGGAGTCCTTCCCACTTCTCAGATGAGGAGCAAGACCCAGAGAGTGGCAACGCTGTGGCTGAGACTGGGGTCAGGGTGTGACATCACACATCTCCCCCCGAGCCCCTGTCTTCTCATCTGGGACTGAGCCCGTTACAACGGTGACGGTGCTGCAGGGAGCGTCTCACGGGTATGTGATGGTGAGGATGTTGCTCTTCATGACGGGAATCCCAGTGGCTTTGGTCCAGTGACCCGCCTTTACAGGTCTCCAAACAGCATGGGGCTCTGGGGTGGGTGGGAGATGAAGGGGGCGACACATGGAAGCCACAAGAGAACAGGTGTGATCAGAGTCTAGAGGATTTAGCACAGGTGGAAATGAACTCAGGACCTGATTACTGGTTCCAGTATTAGCTGTGTGACTTTGGACATGGCACTTGCCCTCTTGCAGCCTTAGTTTTGCAACCTTGTACCGGGGGTGGGGGTTGGGCATCAAATGAAATAACACACGCCAGGGACTTAAGGTAAGGTGAGGTGAAGTCGCTCAGTCGTGTCCGATTCTTTGCAGCCCCATGGACTGTAGCCTACCAGACTCCTCCGTCTATGGGATTTTCCAGGCAAGAGTACTGGAGTGGGTTGCTATTTCCTTCTCCAGAGGATCTTCCCAACCCGGGGATCGAACCCAGGTCTCCCTCATTGTAGGCAGATACTTCACCTTCTGAGCCACCAGGGAAGGCCTTGCCAGGGGCTTAGTTACATCTTAAATTCCAATAATGGGAGTTTGTGTGACGCTGCCACTGCCCCCCTGTATGTGTGTGACTGGCCTCACAAGGGTAGCATCTCCTCTCTCCTCGAGTTCTGTGAGCTTCTGGAAGCCTGACCCCACCCAGTTCCTGCCCCTCTTAACAGCATGAGCCAGCCTTGCACCAGACGTGAGCATGTGCTAGGTTAGTGCTGTGGGTGTCTGGTCCCCTGAGCTGCCCCCCTCCGGCCTACTTCCCAGTACCTGGGGCATCTCTCCCCAACCTTTCGGGACCTTCTCCCCAGGGCGTCCATCCTTCCCTCAGCTTGTTGAGAGGCTGCAAGTGCTGCTTCCTGCGTGGTTCCCGGTTTACCCTTGTCGTGGACAGAATGTTCCTTGCTGGAGCTGCCTCCAGATGGTGGGTGGCCTTTAAAATGTTCCTGCATGTTCACTCACCTCCTGGGCTAGGGTGTGGGCTCGCTCTCTGTCTTGGTCCCATGTGGGGCCCCTCCGGCTGCTGTCATCCAGAAGCCACTGGGAACCTCCGGGTTCAAGGGCTGACACCCACCCAGCTCTGATTGTTCTCACCAAAGGAATTTCTCCTAAATAGAGATTCAGGAGGAGTCTGAGGATGGATGCATGGATGAACCAGCCAAGAGGTGACCCAGCCAGAAGAGTGGGCAGGTCGGCACACTCTGAGCAGACTGTGTGCCCTAAGCTGGTGTAGGCTTCGACATGAATGTAGGGGAGGGCCTGACCTTGGGGGACTGACAATGCAGCTGGAAAGATCTAGTGCATGTTTGTTGGTGAATTCCTCATCTGGTCCTCCTAGAAGATATCCTCCAAGAGAGTAGGGACCACGTCTGGCTTTCCCTGTTGTTTCTCTGGTGTCTGACACATAGTAGTTGCTCAGTAAACAAACATTTGCTACGTGAATGAATGAATGAATGAATGGGATGCCTGCTCATGGAGTGCTAAGGGATGCTTAGGAGGGCAAGAGAAGAGAGCACAGGGCAATACAAGATCAGCTTTGCCAAAGGGATTGTATAAACAATTGCTATTGAAATTCAGCCTGGCCAGGGGCCCTTTTAGGCTTTGGCTGCTGAAGACTTCTTAGGAGAGATTGTTCAAGCTGATCCTTGCTTTCTGGTTGGCACTTGCAGGCAGAGAGGAGGGAGAAGTGTGTGTGGAAGGCAGGGTGGGGTGGGCAAAGGCCTGGAGGCAGGACTGTAGTGTGTCTGGGGACAGCAGGTGGACCCCTGGGGCTGAAGGAAGGGTGTATGCCTGGGAAGGTTTGGGAACCATCTTGGAGAGGTCAGCGGAGGCCAGAATTCACTGGCCCAGACGGGAGAGTTCAACTGTGACCCCTGATGTTATTTTAAGGTGGTGGCTTTTTCATATTTAATTATGAATGAAATTGCATTTGAGGACGGCAGCTGATGACGGCGTGTGGTTGTGCTGTGTGGGCTGCTTTCAAAATAGCTCACCCCAAACTTCATTAGCGATTAGTTCGAGGAAAGTGCAGCCTGACCCGCCAGCATTTTTCATATTGTCTGTGTTCTCAGGGCCTTGCTCTTGGAGGCCCTTCCTTGGGGACCTCAGCATTTGGTGCTGGTGGGCAGATCGTTGCCTTGTGTAATTATTCTCCTTTGTCATTCAACTTAGTCTTCTTCCTACTGTTTGAACTTGGAGCACTCCGACGGGACAGTGACAGAAAGGCCTGCCTGTGCTCTGAGGGCTAGAGAAGCCAGGCCTGGCGCTGGGTACTCCCGGCCAGGCCGCTTGGCCCACTGAGTTGGGCTGCCGAGCCGAATGGCTGGCGTCCCCATCTCCTGACTTCTCCTAAATATGGTCAGTGTTTGCAGAGGCTCCCACCACCATCTGCATGAACTGGAGCTTTGGGCTTAGCCCCCTCCCTTCCCTGGACTTAGTATAAACCCACATTATAATCGAGATTAGCCTCAGTGAGAAGTACACATGGGCTGTGTGTTTGGGCAAATCCCAAACAGCGTCTCCAGCGCTGTGATGAGCGTGACATACCAGTGCTGGTGCCGTTTCCTCTTCTGAGATCCTGTGCCTGCTGCTGGCCAGGGTGGGGCTTCTGCACCGGAGGGTCCTGGTGCCAGGTCCAGCTTGCCTCCCCCGTAGGGGCTTCCCACTCTGCTGCTGCCCCTCGTTTGACCTTCAGAAAACTGCCCGACATCTCTGAGCCTCAGTTTCCTGGTATCTGTATGTTGGGAATAAAGTGAGTAAGAGACATTAAATAACGCATGAAGCTGAGAGAACTTGCCACCCCTGGGCTCCCAGGGAGAGCTCAGTAAAGATCGACTCCTCTGGTCCCCTGTGATGGCCGTGACGCGGGCAGGGGACAGGGTAGCCTGGTGGCTCAAAGAACGGAAGCAGAAGGCCCCTGGATCGAATCCTGGCCCTGTCACTTCCTGGTTTGGGTGGCCTCGGACGGCTACTTGATCTTCCTTTGCCTCCATTTCCTCGTATTTGGTATTTGTCCATTTGTTCTTGTTCCAGGGCAGTGCTGATAGCATTTCCCGGGGCTGTTGTAAGAATTTGAGCTTGGACCACACCAAGGGGCTCCTGGCCCACAGTGAGCGTTATTCACGTGCTAATAAGTGATTAGTTCTTACCTGTTTATTATTGAGACTGTTGTGTCATTATCATTGTAATCACATGATCTTGATCACCTTGGTTAACCTCTTTGAACCTCAGTTTCCCTGCGATGAGGCAGGAACCCCATGTGCCCTGCAGGTGGCTCTGCTGACCGGCGGGTGGCATGTGTGAGAGTGGGCCTGGGGGCCCTGCCCGTGGGGCTGTCTCCCCGCCAGCCTCCTTCCCCGCCGGGCCATGGTGCTCCGTAGCTAAGTAACCCTGGCTGATGTGTAGCTTCTGACGGAGGTGCGCGCGGGGGAACCGTCTGTGCCGCCTCCTCCTTTGGGTGACAGCTGTTTCCAGGCAGATGCCTCCCCCGGGTTCTGGAGCAGTGAAGGAAGGGGAGAGCGTCCCAGATTTAAATTTGGAATGTGCACGGAATCATGCCAGCCTGCCTCAGAGCCCACAGGGCCTGCGGGCTGGGTGTTCTTCGGGGTCGCTGGTGCTCCGGACACTGGCACAGGAGGGCCCAGATGACGGGGTCTGGGGTGGGCTTTTGAAGCCCAGGCGCAGTGGGAACAGCGTGTGGGAAGAGCTGCTGGTCATCCAGCTGAGGAATCTTGGTCACTGGTCTGCTGGGCCTGGTGCACGTGTGAGACTCCATGGGAAATGGACACGCTTTGGGAGGAGCGAGTGATCATGGAGACTCAGGCCTGCTTTCCAAGGATCCCCACACCCGTGCTCTCGGGTCTCAAGGTGCAGCAGGCGCAGGCCTTGGCTCACCCCTGGGTGGTGACCTGCTCTTCGAACTGCTGGTCTTCCCAGGAATTCTGGGGAGTCCCTTGGCCACGACAGGCCTCCTGTTAGGACCTGTAAAGCCACTCATAGAGATGTACCCCTTGAAGGGAGGGATGCCCTCATGGCAAGTGGCGGTGCAAAGCCTCTGCACCGTAGAGTGGCAGGAGGGACGGCCGAAGCCCTGGGGAGCGGAGGGATAGAGAGGGAGATGGGGAGGCGACAGCCGTGCCGCAGGCTGGCCACTGAGGGTGAGTGGTGGCTGTGGACGTGAAGGCTGTCGGCTTCTAGAGGCAGGGTGGTCTGCCCTGGCATCTCCAGCCCCAAGTTTCCTCTTCTTTTCTCTCCAGGATATCAGAGTATGACCCCCAGCTTGGGGGCACCCCACACTTGTGAGCTGCAAGACCCTGTGAGGAGGTCCAACATGTGTTTGTCACCCCAGGAAGGGCAGGAAGACTCCCAGCTGTACCTGCCCTGGCCCTGGCAGCCTGTCCGCACCCCCATCCCAGCCCCGGGAGTGCCTGCTTTCTAAGGGAGAGCAGTGGGACAGGGAGACCTGGTCCAGCTGGCCTCGGGGGGCTGACATGCCATGTCTTGCTCTCTGTGAGTCTTTCCTGGGAGAAGCCCGAGAAGCCCCCAGCCTCTAAAGGCACTGTCTCTGGGGGTGGGGCGGGGGGACAGGGGTCAGGTAGCCAGCCCAGGAAGTCCAAACCCAGCGGTCACTGTTATTCCTCAGAAGTGGCCTCAGGGGACAGGATGGTAGGGGTCAGGAGGGCTCCCAGGACACATGTCTCCCTGATGGGAGACTGCAGTGGGCCCAGCCGGGCCCTTGACTCTCTGTGCGGTGCTCCCCATGCAGCAGTGTCCTCTGAGCACTGGATTAACCCACTGTCTCTTTTAGTCTCCTCCCCTCGTCACCTCCCAGTGTCAGAGAGAAGCCTTTGGACTGAAAGATAGTTTTTTCTTGCCTCTTCGAGGAGTCTTCACCTGCTCAGGCACCTTTGCACCCCCTTGAACCAGGGCTGAGAGCAGAGTAGAAAGGGCAGTCTCTAAACGATCATTGTTTCATACCTGCCTATGTGCACAAAAATAAGCCTGCTTTTTCTTAGCGTGCAATTTGCTGTCTATTTTTAACTAGTATATACAGGGTGCCAAAGAAAATTCGGTGAGGAAGCAAGAGCGTATTATGGTTGCAGATACGCAATCACCGAAGAACCTAAGATAATTGCTGAAATGACATTCTTTAGGAAATGCGAGGCTGTGCGGGTTCCTCCCGCAACAGGCATCCTGTGCGTTTTCTGTCCCTTCTCCTCGGCCGCCACACACTTAATTCCATTCCAGCCATGTCAGGAAGACTTGAGAGAGAGAAAAAAAATCCCACCATTAAAGACGTGCTCTTTGTTTTTTCAATCTGTGACCCCAGCAATCTCTTTAGCAAGCCATGGTTCAGTGAACTGGCACACAGCAGCCGTTCAGCAGTGGAAAAATCATAAAACAGATGGAAGCTTTACATTTTTGTTTAGTTTTTAAGAGCAGTTTTTATAACATCGCTTAAAACCATTCTGATGCATCATACTGTTTACACTCGAAGCTTTGTAGCTAAGATGTTTACAGTATGGAGAATGTTTTAAGATATTTTATAGTTATGATATTTAGATAATTGGCAAGAAAAAAAATAGTTTGTTGAGATTGCAGTGATGTTGGTAATCGTGAAGTAACTTATGAGTCTCAATAAATATGTCCAGTTTGGTGGAAAGTACAAACTCAGTTAAAACAAAACAACACAAGAGGGAATATCTTTTTAGTGAAATCATTTCCTTTTCTTAATCAAAAGATGACAGGCAGGGCCTTAGAACTCCCATCTGTGCAACACCACACCACAGCCCCGAGCGCGGCTCTCCTTTTGTGATTGATAGCTGCTCCACATTGCCCATCGCTCTTCCACGAGTTCATGCAAACACCAAAGTTAATAAAGTTCAGTTTTAGCAGGCCACCTTCAAATAAACCCAGAGCAGACCCCCACGTATCTTTGTGCAGTGGAACTTGCAGAGGTTTTTTTTCTTTTTTTTTTTTAATGTCAAAGAATTTATGCAGAGCTAGGATTTGGAACTCTTTTTTTTTTTTTTCAACTGCCCCAAAATGGCATTAATCAAAAACAATAACTCCTTTTAACTTTTCTAAGTGCTCTAAAGGAAAGTATGAAATAATCTGCGTGTGGGCCACAAATGTGGAGAATGCAAACATTTCACAATAAACATGTTTAAATGAAAGTCCCTGGCAAGATAGTCTGAAAGATAGTACATGCTGGGTTAATTAATGCATACTCATAAAAATAAACCTCACTTTTAAGATTCAACCAATAAAAATCATTAGCATATTTGGATCAGATGACTTTATGTATACATTGAACTTCTCTGTGGCAAACGGTCCTTGGAACGCCTGGAAACAGACTCCAGTTTGAAGTCCAGACTCTGTTTCTATCTGCTTTTTGTGTTTCCAGTACAGTGATACAATGATTTATTCTGGTTTTATCTGTTATACCTGCAATTGATCTGCTGGTGATGGGATTAAATTTATCATTTTAGATGAATAAATCATAGTTAGATAGCCAGAAAAATGTTTAGTTGCATAAAAATGCCTATTGTTTGCTTACAACACATGACGTTTGATTTTCACTATAATCAAATTACTACAGTGCATTATTTTTACTCCAAGATGTTGATTTTTTGCTATCATAAATTGCATCATTTTGGCCTATTCACAAATGCTATCTTTAAAAAAATATTTTCCTGAAATCATACATTCAAACAAATGTTGACTTTGGGTTGTGGATTATGCAGTGTTCTGAGGTTTCGTTAAATTAGAAATCACACAATTTTCTAAGCCTAATTACAGTACAGAAGATTCTGGTTTTATATTGTGCTTTTTGTACAGGAAAAGACAAACTGCTACAGAGACTGCTTTGGTATGAAACTAACAGTAAAACCAAACTCATTTTAAAAGAACTGAGATTGGAATTCATAAACTCAGTAGAAGTTAAGTTGTAACTACCCAGACAGTGAAATTCTGAACCTAAGATAATGCCACATTTCAAATCCTTATGAAAATAAAAACAACCCAACAAAAATTATTGAGGAAAAAACTCCAGCATGAGTTTAATTTTATCCAACTTTATTGGCAGCTTATTTTGAACTAATGTGCAATAAAGTTGCCAAGCAGAACAATTGAAAGAAATGAGAAAAAACATTTTTTTGTTGTTTCCTTACACTGTTTGTGTTAATAAAGTCTGTAGAGCAGTAAACACCTGAATCATGACTTGGTTTGGGGTTAGCCAGAGAGCTTTAGGACTTATCAGTGCTGCTGTGATTAGCGAGTTCACAAAAGGGCAGGCACTGGGCCGTCCACTTCAGCGAGTTCCAGGGCAGCTGTCCCTGAGTCTGCTCTATCTCCTGCCCCCACGGGGACTGATGGGGGCCCTGGCGTAGGCCCTTCTATGGTAGCATCATCCTAGCTCCCCCGTGAATAAGATAAGTACCCACTCCTAAGGAAGCGCCTTTCACATGAATCTTTCTGGAAAAAGGGCTTGCAAGTCCAAGGGATCCAGCTGATTGTAAACAGTGTCGGCTTCTTACCCTCATTTTGTACCAGAGACTCAACATTGCCTTTTTAGAGAGTATGTGTTTATACTTACGAAACCAACCTCTGTGTGTGTGGATGTTTGTCCTGAAGCCACACCTAGTGATTCCTGGGGTGGGGGAGCATCTCTCTCTGAGACCGGTCACAAGCTCTGTTAACCGAGGTTCACAAGCTTCTCAGTCCCTCCCCAATCCAGGACAGGGGGCTGGGCCTGGGGGAGGCTCCCATTGGAGAGCTGCCTGCGGGAAGACCTTTACCTGGGAAGGCCCAGGGCCCATCTGGAGTTGGTGGGAGGCGGTGATATGCACAAAGAGTTGCTGACTGGGGGGTCCCAGAGCACCTCCTCAACCTCTGGACAGTGGGATTAAAATCCAACATGCATATGTGATTTCTGCCTGGGAGAAGTCCCAGAGTGTTCATCAGATATTTGAGGACTTCCTCAAAAGTGCCTTTCTTATTGGGGACTTGCATGGTGGCTCAGACGGTAAAGAATCTGCCTGCAAAGCAGGAGACCTGTGTTCAATCCCAGGTTGGAAGATCCCCTAGAGAAAGGAATGGCTATGCACTCCATTATCCTTTCTTACTAGGATCTGAGAAACAGATAAACTTAGATGTGAAATCTATTCTTGGAGAAACTGGATGCTGCTTCAGGACAGATACAAACGTCTGCTCCTGGGAAAGTCTTGACTGCAGGACATGGGGTGATATGGGGAAGAAGCAAGAGATGGTCTCTCCCAAGTGCGTCACACAAAATGCAGCTGTCTCAGTCCTTTTTAGGGTGATGTGTTGAGGGGATGGCTGTGACGGCCGCAGGCAACAAGTGTTGGGGGAGGGAGCTGAGGCCTGCAGTGGGAGAAGCCGTCTAAGGTTGGGGCCCTCCCTGGGCCATCTCTCTGGCCTCCCATCCTCTGGCCTGTCCCCAGTAATGGGACTTGGATATAGCCATGGCCCGTCCCAGTGGCCGTTTCGGGGACCCTGCATGTATCTCCTTCTTCCCTCTTTGTACTCACACTGGGCCTTATTGGGAATTGTCAGCTTCTGTGGCTCACCTCCCACTACCAGCACCTGCCGTTGAAGCCGCTTGCTGAATGGGTCTCTCTCCTGGGCCAAAGTAAAGGGGGAGGGCTGTTTTTAGCCCAGGATGGGCTTGCGGTGGCCTCAGAGCCTCAAGTTCCCCGTGGCCAGGAGGTCCTTTGGAGACTCCTGTGTTCAATCCCCTCATAGGACGGTTGGGAGAGTTAAGGCTGGAAGGAAAGAGACTCTGAGGTCAGACACTGAGCAAGTGGCAGGGCTGGGTGAGGACAGGCTGTGGATGCCTAGCCCGTGACCTTGCCCCTGTGTCACCTTCCCCCTCTAGCTCAGCGTGTGTGAGCCAACATTCTGTGGGAGACATGTAAAGAGGTGGCCGGCTCTGTACGATTTCACCTCCTGCTGGCTTATCTTTAGTATAACAGCAGCAGCAACAGGTAACTACTTCCAGGCACATGAGGTCAATTAATTAATTACTAATCACTTCATTTAATTAATTCTTATGACAACCTTATGAGGTGGATACTACTTTCACCCCCATTTTACGGATGAGGAAACTGGGGCTCAAGTCCATAGTCAAAAGTGCAGTGGAGGAGCGGGCTGCTGAGCGGGCTGCTCACCAGGCTGCTCACTGCTGGGTCAGTGCTTCCAGCTTCCCACCCTGCACTGTCCCCAGCACCAAGAGATGACTTCAGATTCAACATGCCTGATCATTTTTTTCTTTGATATGGTTAGATATTTATTTTACATAACTTGATGGAGAATAATATTGGTTTTGATTTATGGCAGTGTTATATAAAATTTCCATTAGAAACAAATCTATGAGTTAATTTCAAGAAAAATCCTGCTGCGTTAATGGCATAGGTATAAGCAGATATGGCAATGAGGTGAAGGTGGGGTACAAATGATGAAAATGTGGGCCACATTGTCCCCAATCTAGTTAGGGTGGGAGGAAAATATAGTCACTCCTCATTTAGAAATTTCATTCTGGGAGATGGCCTCTGATAATGGCTAAAGGCCAGTTTGTTTAAGGGAGAGTCTTAGACTTTTGTTTTTCTTGACGTATGTGTCAGGTAGGAGCTCTTTACCCACTAGTGAGACTTACAGATCCAGGAAGCCTATGGTCTTGCTCAAGGGTCACGCCTGGGTCTGAGTCCACTTGCCTCCGTGGGGACTGGCCTCTAGCTTAGAATCAGCAGCAGGACTGGAAGCAGAAGAGAGGAAAGGGCAGCTAATTGGGGCTGGAAGACCATCAGTGTGGAAAGACATCTCTTCCCGTTCCCATGTAAACACCAGTCTGCCCAGGTGTGGATAACTGTACTGGAGTTGGCATATGGTTCTGCTGGCATCCAGGGTGTGTCCTTCAATGCCACTACGAGTGCTGCCACAGAATTAACTCTTTCCGGGCTATCAGGAAGTCTCTAATCCAGTGGTTCTCAAATTGCCTTCCACGGGACCCCAGGGGTTCCAAGAAGAACCTTGGGAGTTCTCCCAAGAGGGGGAGAACTCAGAGCTGTCTCTTGCAGGGTTGGCTAGAGGAGGTGCTTTTATCAGCTCACATGTAGTCAGATTTCCCTGGAAAAGGAATCTGCCAGAAAAATACTGAAAAACCATGATTTAGACCAAGTACTTAGTTCTGTGGATGGGAAACCAAATTCCACAGAAGAGCAAAGATCACAAAGATTGACTCTCTCCAGTCATTTTAAATAGAAAACATCTAGAAGCGCCGAGAGTGCGGCCGGGACGGTTGGAGAAGAAGGCGGCTCCCGGAAGGGGGAGAGACAAACTGCCGTAACCTCTGCCGTTCAGGAGCCCGGTTACTTATTAAAAAAAAAAAAAAATAAATAAATAAATAAATAGAAAACATCTTTATTTATGCAGATAAATGGAGCTTGGAAGAAGAAACAAAATATTAATATACACTTGAAAGGAGTCACGAGGGTTCCTATGGTGCAGTGGCCTGCTTCCGGGAGCCTGGCCACCAGCACATTTGGTAGAGATGGATGTCCACCTGGGAATAAGCTCTCCATGGGCAGGGGACCCAGGAGTCACAGGGCAGAACAGCTGAGCAATATCAGACTGTGATGGCTGTTAGCTGAGTGGTGACTAGGAGCCAAACCCTGGGCTAAGAACTTTCAGATGTATTATCTCCATTTTGAAGATGAGTAAGTGGAGACTTGGGTGATGATGTGAATTCTGTTTCATTGCTGGGCCTTACTGGGCTATCATCTAGGGTCTGCGCTCCTGATGCTCTAGCTTCTGCCTTCCAGGGGGCGTCCATCAGTGTCTAGCAGGTTCAGGATTGCACCAAAGCCGGGTGCCTCATGATCAGAAGCACCTGATTGAGCCCTTTCATCCTGAGGGTCCAGACAGGAGGCAGGAATGTTGCTTATCCTGTCTGTGGTGGCTTATGCAAAATCCTATTGGCTGCCCCACAGGGTTTTCTAGGAATTTGTGTTGAGATACGAGAAGGAAGCCAAGGATGGGTCCAAACACTTTGACAATAAATTAGACCTTGTTGACTATTTCTTCTCTTCTATCTTGCATCAACCTAGCCATGCTATAAGAGCTCATGTATATACTTGTTCATTAAAAAGATATCAGTGGTATTCCTTCATTCATTCATAAGGCGTTTTTTCATTTACATGCACATTTTTGAATTTACATGTTAGTTCCTGCATGATTACTTTTTACACGTTTCCAATCATCATTCTATCTCTCCATCTATTCACTCATGCCTGTATGCATTCATTCACTTATTACCTGTTTCTTCATGTGTGCACTTGTTATTTCATTCATTCATTTTACCCTTTCAAAAAATAAAGCACTTTGAAGTTAATTAAATTTACTGGAGAAATATGGACTAATTTAACCATACCCAGGGAAGACTCTGGGCATCTTTCTCATTGTTGGTTATAGAGGCATATGTTATTGTTGTTCAGTTGCTCAGCTGTGTTCAACTCTTTACGACCCCATGGACTATGGAACTCCAGGGTTCCCTGTCCTTTGCTGTCTCCTGGAGCTTGTGCAAACTCATGTCCATTGAGTTGATGATGCCATCCAACCATCTCATCCTCTGTTGTCCCTTTCGCCTCCTGCCTTCAATCTTTCCCAGTATCAGGGTCTTTTCCAGTGAGTCAGTTCTTTGCATCAGGTGGCCAAAGTATTGGAGCTTCAGTTTTAGCATCAGTCCTTCCAATGAATATTCAGGGTTAATTTCCTTTAGGGTTGACTGTTTTGATCTCTTTGCTGTCTAAGAGACTCTCAAGAGTCTTCTCCAGCACCACAATTCAAAAGCACCAATTCTTCAGTGCTCAGCCTTCTCTATGGTCCAACTCTCACATCTGTATGTAACTATTGGAAAAACCATAGCTTTGACTATATGGACCTCTGTTGGCAAAGTAATGTCTCTGCTTTTTAATATGCTGTCTAGGTTTGTCATAGCTTTCCTTCCAAGGAGCAAGCGTCTTTTAATTTTATGGTTGCAGTCACTGTCTGCAGTGATTTTGGAGCCCAAGGAAATAAAATCTGTCACTGTTTTCATTGTTTCCCCATCTATTTGCCATGAAGTGATGGGGCAGGATGCCATGATCTTAGTTTTTTGAATGTTGAGTTTTAAGCCAATTTTTTCACTCTCCTCTTTCACCTTTATCAAGAGGTTCTTTAGTTCCTCTTCCCTTTCTGCCATGTAGAGGTACATGAAGTTGGATAAATGGTGCCAGGCCCCCTAAAAGAGAACTACTGGCCTGTGAGAGGCACGGGCTAATGCCATCTACTGTGACCATGGGATCCAAATGTCGCTTAAGTGCTACAGTCTTGGAGTCTTTCCTTCCCCAAGACTTCCCAATGACCTGAGAATACACAGGGGACCCCCAGACCTTGTCAGTAAGCCTTGTGACCCCAAGTGATCCTTGAGTTGCTCCTGGGATGTGAGAACTGGCAGCATGCCCCATGGGGAAGCAGAAGATGGCTGAGTCTAGGAACTGGGGCTGTGAGTCGAGAGTTTGGAAAGGAGAGGTTCCCTGTCCAGATGGGGCATGCGTGGAGTGGGCAGGAGATGCGGCAGAGGGCGTGGTGGGAGTGAAAAGTAACAAGAGTCTTTCAGAACTGTGTTTCCTTCTCCTCCTCCACCAAAGAGTTTCCATCTGTTTTCTTTTCTTTTTTTTTTTTTTTCTTGAACCTCACATTATCCCTGAAAGATAGGCAGGATGAATGCTATGATGCTTCTTTTAAGATTCTGGATTTGAAAGTATAGAACCATAAAACACAGTCAAGGATGAGGTGCGAGTCCTAGAAATGGCAGTAATATTGACCGCGAGCCAGGCTAGGAACGAGAATGTTTTACACCTGGACATGAAGTATTTGGGGAAGGACCTGCCTCCACCGGATAAGTGAGGATTAGAAACCACTTTTCCATCAAACTCTGAGTTGGTGTCAGGAATATAGATTAATAGCTTCCATGGCTTAAAAGTGAACTTCTCTTGGTTTATTGAGATGGTCATTTACTCTTGCAATCAGCCTTCCTTATTTTACATGACTCCCAATGCACATACCTGCCCTTTCTGCTTTCTGTGTTTTAAGTGTCTGGCTGCAAGGAAGGACACTTTTGTTAAGTAGAGCATCGACCAGTACCAGTTGGCTCTAGATCATGTGTTGAGCCTTAACTGCTCTATGAATACTTTCCTCTCTGACGGAAGGTGGCATGGGTGGGTGGCCAGTTGGAAGCTCCTCCTACCCTCCTTTAGACTGCGTACTTAATTCCTGAGATACTCTCCTTCCCCCAGGTATTCACGAAGCCTCACCCCAAGAAGATAGGCTCAGGTGGTCACTTTTACCTGCGTATCAGAACCCTGCCCACGCTGAATCGCAACTCATGACCAATCAAGAGTTCTTCCTGTACCCGGGTCCCCTAGGTAACAGGAGCCGCCACTTGAGAAGGACCACAGGAAAGAGAAGATCTACCTGCACGTCCCTCCCGTGCCTTTGTCTGCCATCCCCCTCAGCCCTGGCGCCGCCATCATCGTCCAAGCATCCTTTTGCTTATTGCTCTACTTGATTTAGAATACACAGCCATAAACACGCAGGGCAGCCAGCAGTGTGGCCGGATATAATATTAATTTCTTTTCTGGTTTATTTGTGAAGGAGTCAACCATATAAATCACCTTAAGCCACTAAGACAGAAAGTGAAATCGCATCTTCAAATGGAGAAGTGTAGTGTGTTATCATTAAAAACTAAGAAGAATTTGTGACCAATTTGAGGGTCTTAATGTGGGCATAGTTTTGTTAACATTGCTGTAGATTATGTGAAATGCTCAGAAAGTTTTTCTCCCTCTCCATTCTAGTGAAAAGCTTTGGGTACCTATCAGTGGCATATCGTTAGAAAGTCTGGCGTCTGCTGGACAGTCTCCTTGTAATGCCATTTTTCATGACTTGTTTAATTAACAACCATTTTTGACCTAGACTAGTTATAAAAGTGTTGCTATTCTCTCCTGCTAAATTATGTCTAATGAACATATTTGCATGTTATCAGATATAGCAATATATCATTTCAAATTTTGGCGTTTAAGCCTGCATCACTCAAAACAGCTTTTGTGGATTAGTAAGCAGGTGAAATCAAAAATCTCATTTCATATCTGACATTAATAACTTTCAGGGGGAATGAGCATTGGCATTTATGTCTGGACCAGAATCGAGCCCAATGTCCTAGAAACACAAGGGCAGCAGACAAACCTACTCACCAGATAGGAAAATAAATCATGCATAATGCAGAATTTCTACCTTACATGTTAATTAATGTGTGCAATCAATTACTGATGTTACAATATGAGAAAGAAACTGGTGGGGAATGGGGTAATAAAAAATACCTATAGATTTATCTGCTTCTTTTTTCTATTTAAACAAATAGTCTTCAAGCCTGTGAATGCTGTGTTGAGACATGCTCTGAATAATAAGCATCATAAAATCTAATCAGATTTATAAGAGGAATTGATTGTTGTGGCAGGAGGAGAGGGTGGAAAATAAGCTGAAATTTAAGTGTTAATTTTTATGCTAATCCAC